>NC_133516.1:10645000-10745000 GCF_049354715.1 Callithrix jacchus | reverse complement strand
TTACAGCGAGTTACGTTCTCAACGGAAATTCACCTTCTAGCTTTCTTCCTTCTTCCGACCTATTCTTTTATGATGTGAATTAGCTTGAAAAACATTTTAAGCAGTTACTGCGTTCCGCTGAGTTTTGAATTCGGGTTGTAGTGAAATCCGCCAGCAGGGGGAGTTAGGATGATTAACAAACCTTGGCAGGCCTGACGTTCAGAACACAGATTCATAGGCACTGTTGGCAGCACTGAAAATGCGCACTGTAGATAAGGAATATAATGGGCAAAAGGAGGAAAGCAAGAGGATTTCAAGTGTTCAAGTGTTCTTGAAATCCCAGCACAGGATATTGAAGATGGACAAGAAAATAGGGCACAGGCTTTCTACCTCCATTTGCAGAGTAAGTCATACACTCTGCTTCTTGGTTAACTTACCTGAAAGCAGGGAGAAGACGACTCTGCTCATCCAGAATGCCGTAATTCTCATATCTTGGTAGATATCATTGCTTTTCATGCTCTAGCCTTATTTCTTCTGTCTGAGCACCAAGGTAGAGTATAAATGACCGCTGTACTTCTCAGAGCCGCAGGAAGATGCCCCTGCATCTGGTTTGGGCCTACTACCTTTGTCCTCGAATGCCTTATTAATTAAAGCTCTGCTGTCAACTTCAGCTACCTAAACAGGATGTAGTTTCCAAATGGAATAGATTTCCAAGCAGCCAACTTGAAAGAAAAGTATGGGAGTTTGCAGAAAAATCAATATGCTTTTCCTTTGCCTTAGTAACAGGAGGGTACTTTGGACAGAGACATGTACGGATACCTAGAAAGATAAAGTCTTATACTGGCAGTAGAAATTAATATTGCAAAGGTAGATCCTTGTCTTCATCCCAAAAACACTTAGCTTCTTTTAGGGAATACTTTTGGTTCTACTGCAGGTTTTCCATCACCTCGCAGCCACTTGAGTCAGACCCAGAGTGTCCAAAGTAAAGTCTCTTGGACAATAATACTGAGAAAAATGTTTATTTCACCCTTTGATGGAAATCACAGCACCTCCATCGGAGACATTATCTCAGTCAGATCAGAGGACTAAAGATGATGGTGGCCAGGCCTTTCCAAGTATCATTCATGGGAGGTGACTTCCGTAGGCAGGGCAGGGAAGAATGGCTTCCAGAATATGCGAAATGCTCAGCACTTAGTGTGCCTTTGATGCTGTGAATAGTGCTAGTAAATATATAAATATGCATATCACAGACTTTCTTTAGGAGAGTGTACATTGTGTATTTAAAACAGATTTTATTTGAGGATTACCGTTATGGTCATAAATTATTATCCCAGTCCCGCATATCCAAAAACACTGAATTTCTCAGATGATGAATACTAAGCCATAATTTCACGAATGTACAGAATTTTCATTTGTATTCTCTCTCATTTCCATCATCATCCTCATTGTAACCGCCACCATCCACTGAATTTGTTTTAGTGCTTCATAGTCTTAAAGGTGTTTCATAGTCATGAACTTACTTAATTCTTAACCATCTGTGATTTTGACAGGTGATACAATATGATTTTGCAGATAAAGAAACGGATACAGAGAAGCTCTGTGACCTATTCGGGGATGGCTCGGTTTGGGAGAATATCTAAGTGTCTAGGTCAGTTCGAATCAGGTCACCATCCATTATCAATTTAAAGTTACAAATCCAAGAAACTGGAAATCGTTTCAGTAACTATTCAGCTCTTGGGAATTATTAGTACTGAGTAAAAAAGGAAAAGAACAAAATATTCACACGTCGTCTTGTGCCTGGGAATCTTGGTATTTTAGAAATGTGCCAAGTGGCAGAACAGGACGTGGTGAGTATGCTTCGCCTTCCTACCCCTCCTGTTCTCACCCCTGCATCTTTCCTTTGTGTCAGTTTAAAAAATAATGGGCAAACCTAGATGGTCGTAGTTGAGCAGAAGGACTTGTGAATCTCACTGCTTACCCCTGTGAACAGGACTTCAAAAGTGGTCCCTACAGATGCCTCTCTTCTCTAAGATCTCACCCCACTCCAGGGCATAAGAACTTGGTTCTTGGTTGTACTTCTGGGGAGGCTGTCAAGAATTTTTCTGCGTTGACAAACCCAGAGCTGCACCATTTGAGCTGTCCAGTTCATCTCCTCCAATGTAGGCTCCGAGCAAATTCTTTTTCTGTTACATAGTGATAGGTAGTTCCCCTTTGATCGTTACAATTTATATTTGATGACAAAGAACCTTTTCAAGAACATACTCATTGACAGTTTGAAGGGCTGAACAAATGTCTTTATTTCTACTTATTTATTTTTGAGATGGAGTCTTGCTTTGTCGCCCAGGCTGGAGTGCAGTGGTGTGATCTTGGCTCACTGCAACCTCTGCCTCCCAGGTTCAAGTGATTCTCTTGCCTCAGCCTCTGGAGTAGCTGGGACTACATGTGGATGCCAGCATGCTTGGCTAATTTTTGTATTTGTATTTTTTTTTTTTTTTTGAGACGGAGTCTCACTTTGTCACCCAGGCTGGAGTGCAATGGTGTAATCCTGGCTCACTGCAACCTCTGCCTCCTGGTTCCAAACTATTCTCCTGCCTCCGCCTCTGAAGTAGCTGGGATTACAGGCATGCACCACTACGCTTGGCTAATTTTTGTATCTTTGGTAGAGATGGGGTTTCACCATGTTGGCCAGGCTGGTCTGGAACATCTGATCTCAGGTGATATATCTGCCTCAGTCTCCCAAAGTGCTGGGAAAAGAGGCATGAGTCACTACTCCTGGCCAAATGTCTTTATTTTTAAAACAAGCATTTCAGTCTACAGAATTTGTAAAGGATGAAGATTTGTTCTAATTAGGTTCATTCTCATGGAGGACGGAATTGTTTTTATTTGCTTGTGAATGGGACCAGAGATACTTACAATCTACCTCCTACAAGTGTCTCGCCTGGATGCCCTTTAGGGTTTCTTTTCTTCATGGTAGCCTGCGACCTCTTTGGGCCTGGGCTGAGTGAAAGATCGCCTCGTAGATCATCAAGAGTAGACCACAAATGATGATGAATGCTTCCATGCTGCCTGGAGCCACTGCACCTGATGGATGCCATTTGAAACTCCTGCAGGAAATACGAGGCATCCTGCTCCAAGTGTCCTTGAAGCCAGTGGCAAATTCCTCTTGTTCCCTCAAAAAGCATGCTTCCTGTTGTTTTTGGGTGGTCTTCCCAATACTTAGACCTGAAAATGTTTCACAGAGAAAACAAAGAGCATATTTTAAATTCTCAAGTAAAATACTCCCTGATTGGTAGAACTTGGTTTCGATAGCATGGGGTGGAAGTAGCGTGGCTGTTTATTTACGATGAGCATTTTGAGGCAAGCAGGCCCGATGCAGTGTATGACAGCACCGCCCTTCATTCTCTGAAGCAGCCAATTCCTACCAGCTGTTCAGGCCAGTTTCTGACTAGGCAAGTTGTTCCTTTTAGATCCTGTCTTCAAGGCAGTTCTGATGGTGGACAGAGGACTCATTTTTCCCTGCTTGTCCGTGTGTCTGTACAGTCATTGGCTGCTCAGAGACTCCAGGTTGGAGGGCTCTGTAAGTTATCCTCACCAGCCTTTCTGAGCCAGACGCAGAGGACACACCCCAACGGGCTGGTAAAAGCAGTACATCTAATCACATAATGCCTCTATAATGTGTGTTTTTTTTTTTAAATTAAGTGACCCACAGGATATTAATCTGGTGGAAACAACTCCCAGAGGATGCAGCACTGGCAAACGCTTCAAGAGCTGCCAGTACCCATATTAAATGTGATGCGTGTTTTATAAGCCATGGGAGGACTTCAGTGCTGTAGATGCTACATTGTTCATAAACCTGTCATAAATAAGTGTCTCTTAAAGAGAAGCCAACTAATAAATGTGCATTGAATTACAAAGCTTCAAAATTCTGTAACACGGGATCTCTCCCCCACGCCCTCCGCCAGCGTTCCTGTCCCTGCCGGGACCCGCCTTGTTTCTGAAGCTGTTATAACATTTTCCACTCTGTGGCCCATCTCTGTTTAGTTGTTGTTGATTGAGTTATTTGGTTGGTTCAGAGGCCTGAAAAAATAAAGAAAAAAGATCTGTAAGCTATAAAATGCAGCTTCCTTCTTCCTTTGTCTGTGTATTGGAGTCTGGCGAGGCGCTAGAACCCCACCCCAAACCTCCCACCAAGACTATGTCATATTTCTATATGCTCGTGCATGTTCAGCTCTACCTCTCTTGAAATGCTGCCCAAACCCCAGCAATGTTTACATAAGTAAAAGGGAGTCTCACTTTTATGCTGTAATTTCTGCATGGAGCAGAGTTTTCCCAGCCGTACCTTACACTTTGTTCATAGGTGAACTTTTCTTTTTCTAATGTGACGGTTTTATCCAGCTTTGACAACAGATTTCTCTAGGAGATTACACACCTGGAATTAACTTTTTCTGCCAAGAATTACGGTGCACCTGGAAGAACTAAATCATTTTTATCTATGTTTCGGAAGCTTTGTGTGGGGAAATTGCGTATCTCGAACTTGACTTGGCTCTTGAGGAGAAGCTTAAGGCCTGGAGTCAGGTAGATAGGTATATGCTGGTGCTGCGGAGTGAATACATCCAGCGTTGACTTTTCACCGGCCAAATGCTCACTCCCTGACCAGCATCTCCCTGAGCACCTCACTTCTTAAATGACCCCGCGTGCTGCATAACACATGGAAATGTGAGTATGCACTTTCAGCAGAGAGTCTGCTATGTTTACACCAGTTCTAACACGAATCCCATTAATGTTTGATGTCATCCCCAACGGGTTTCAGGAGACGTCGGACCCTACACCTACCATGTGTGGTTGGCATCATCCGCACTTAAACAAGGAGAAGGATGGAGAAGGATTTTTAGAGATTTCTTTCCTTAAGATGTTTGCAACCAGATGAAATATTTTGAGATTGGGAAATACTTTCTGTAAGTATGAATGCCACCAAAATATCACCTCAATTAATTTAAAAATATGCAGGGAGTTCATTATAAATAGCCCTTTGTAATGTCTCCGTTTGGAGACATTCTGTTATAAAACTGTGGATAAGGTCTTTCGAGGTACAACTGTGAGACTATCTTCAAGAGTCAGAAAAGTTATTACGAACTCCCGCCTACACGTTAGAAAGATAACATGGGGTGAGTATTAGAAATGACTTATATGGTTTCTTGAGGGTGGGGAGGGAAGTGTTATAGGAAATTGACAGGAAAAATGTCTTAAATCTGAAGTTTTGCTGTCAGCACTAGGGCTCCTGTTTCTGTCATGAAACCAGGACATGCTCTCGTTTTCCTGACATGAGGTAGTATTTGCTAGAACAACAAACGCTTTTCATCCCTAGGCATCCTGGAGTTTGCCAAACTGGTTCTGCTGATTCTTGTCAAACAAGGATAATTTTTTCTCTTGGTTGCCTCTGATATGGTGTCAGCATTTTAAAGGCCAAAGTTACTATAGTGACAAATTACTTGAGTATAAACATTTATTCTGTGTAGACAAAAATGCTGTACGATTAAGAAAAGGGTTAGAAAAATCATGGATAAACCAACACATTTATTTTGATGGATTTCTTTCTTAGGCAACATAAGAATGATTTTATAAGTGATATTGTAAATAATGTTTAGTTAAAAACAAGAGTACAGAAAAACAAAATATAGATACATTAAAATATATCTGCTATCAAATTCAACTATAAATAGTCGAGTTTCACAAATTACTATTTTCTGTTAACTATGGTTTAATTTTACACAAATGTGACTACATTCTGCCCCAGTTATAGATAAACTCATTATGTTCTATAAGGAGTTCGAATTTCCTGATAACCAGTAGTCGAAGTGAAGAACAAGCAGAATTAGTAGCCAAGTCTAATAAACGACTGGGAAAAATTGTATCTGTCTCATCCTCCTGGTTCCCACACACTCTAGTTACATCATTACTTAGCCTGTAAATTTGGAGGCCAATTGGGCTCCAGAGCTTGGGTCAGGTGACTAAAACATCAAAATGTGTCTGAAACTCTACCCTAAAGATGGGGTTTCAGCAGGGCCTCTGGATAGCTGACTCCTCTGCGGCTGCTGTGCAATTTTCGTATTTTATTTCACCTTTGCTTTCAGGCTTAGCTTTTGGTCCCACAGATTGATGGCTGAAGCAAACTCGTCGATTTGGGTGTTTCTGTGCAGGTGCATGGGCAAAATTATTTCCTGTACCACATACTACAATCGGTTATGTAATAGCTTAAAAGAAAACAAAAACAAACTAGACCTTTCCCTGTGAATTGGTTTTCATCAGAGATCATTCTAACCCCTTAATTTTTATTTTATCTATTTTTTTTGGGGGGGGCGTTGAAAACGGTTTTGAATATTTTTGAAACCCGTTTTGAATTATTTTATTTTAAAACATAATTTAATGTCTAAATCCACAAAACTTAAAAGCCAAGGTTATTAGGTCTACTGGATGCAACTCCCCATCGTTGGAGCTGAAACGCTCTGCTCTTCTTAAAAGGAACGGAATGTGTAACTCTATCACCTTGCTAAGGTTTCACAGGGCAAGTATAGTGATGACACAACCGCTTGTTTTCTGCAGATGTAGAAAGGCATTTTTTTTTTTTTTTTTTTACGTGTGCAGGAAGCAACAAAAAACCTGGTCTTAGGGGACAGGTGAGTGAGTTGCTTTGCAAGAAATAAACCAAATAATCCTTCAAGTTGTAGCAACATATACAGAACCAAAAGCTTGACACCTCTGTACACAAACCTATTTTCATGTTCAGGTGTACATTTCTCTTGATTGCTACGAGAGGTGTTGTGATAGTTTCTGGCTGGGAATTTGTTCAGCGAAGTAAAAAACATCAGAAATGGAAAATCCACTGGAAAATAACCTTGATACATTGTTATCAGGTATTTAAAAATGCCTTCAGGAGCAGGGAGGATGCACTGAAGAAGGAAAAAACTCAGGTGAAAATTAATCTTGTCAAAAACCAAGGCAAACAAAGCAAATTGTCCTTCTTCCTGGATCAAATAATTCCATGAACCGTGTTCCGTGGCTTATGCAGCAAACATTAGCATGTGCTAATTACCATGCTGCAGGACAGGGATACAAGGAAGGTAGTGAGGTATAATAATGATGATGTTGATGATGACAGCCACCGTTTCTGTAGGACTCACGGCGTACCGCGCTGTACCAAGCATGCTACGTTTACCCTAAGCCTCACGTTAGCTCAGGAAGGAAATGATTCCATTTGGCAGAAGGAACAACTGAGGATCAAAGAAGACACGTGATTTGCTCAAGATCACACTTCGGTTGTGTGGTGAGCCCCAGAGATAGAATTTCAGTCTACACTGGCTTTAATCTAGGAACTCTGTTCGTAACTGTTCTCCCACATTTTCTAGAGATCGGATAGAGATACAAGTCTTTCTTTGTCCGTAGGAGGTTTTAATCCTGTGTTGGCGTAAAGTAGATGAAGAAATAATTGATGTTACACATGTTAAAATACCCACAGGACTAAGTGCTCGAAGACAGTCAAAGTTTGAGGGAAGAACTTCTGGACCAGAACTTTTCTGAGGAACCCTGTGTCTATGGCAGCGGAGCAGGGACGAGGGTGGGTGGTAGACTAACATCTGGTTATCTTTTCCCCTGCAGGCAATCCTTTGGAAAGAACTGATTTCTAGTTTTATCCTGCGAAACTCTCACTGAAAGCGCTGCGTAAGACAGAGCAAACTCCTGTCCCCACAGGTGCCTGCCAAATAAAGTAACGAGGTGTTCGCAGATTTTCCGGTACGAGTCCTTCAGTTCTAATTCATGGTCCGGGTCCTTGGTACATGCTGTTACTAATATTAGGTTTCAGCAGAGAATAATGAACAGGAACACAGGCCTGAATGTCTTAACATTTTTTAAACGATGTTTGCAGGGTGAAATTCTATTTCTGGCTTAATTGGAGTCTACATAAACAAGAGGAGGGCTCTGGGGAGCTGGGGAGGCATAATAGTCCCACAGCTTAGCAACAGGGAAGATAAGAATTAGCATGATTCGGGACTGGTAGAAGGTTAATGCAGGTAGGGATTTCCCCTGTAGGTCTCAGCATCGTATTCTTTTTTTTTTTTTTTATTTTTTATTGGATTTTAGGTTTTGGGGTACATGAGCAGAGCGTGCAAGACCGTTGCGTAGGTACGCACATGGCAGTGTGCTTTGCTTTTCTTCTCCCCTTCACCCACATTTGGCATTTCTCCCCAGGCTATCCCTCCCCACCTCCCCCTCCCACTGGCCCTCCCCTTTCCCCCCCAATAGACCCCAGTGTTTAGTACTCCCCTTTCTGTGTCCATGTGTTCTCATTTTTCATCACCTGCCTATGAGTGAGAATATGCGGTGTTTCATTTTCTGTTCTTGTGTCAGTTTGCTGAGGATGATGTTCTCCAGATTCATCCATGATGGATTAAAGACTTAAACATAAGACCTGGCACGATAAAAACCCTAGAAGGAAATCTAGGCAAAACTATCCAGGACATAGGAGTAGGCAAGGACTTCATGAACAAAACACCAAAAGCATTGGCAACAAAAGCCAAAATAGACAAATGGGACCTAATGAAACTCCACAGCTTCTGCACAGCAAAAGAAACAGTCACTAGAGTGAATCGGCAACCAACAGAATGGGAAAAAATTTTTGCAGTTTACCCATCTGACAAAGGGCTGATATCCAGAATTTACAAAGAACTCAAACAGATTTACAGGAAAAAAACAAACAAGCCCATTCAAAAGTGGGCAAAGGATATGATCAGCATTGTATTCTTATGTTAGGCAAGAAAAGGAGAGATCTTCCGAGTTTCTGTAGGACTCCAACTAGAAAGCCTGCATCAGCTACTTGGGCTGAAACTTTCTTCCATCAGAAAAGGAGGCAGGAGGAGAACTTGGTCTGGTTGGGAAATAGTACTGTTCAAGCATCCCCCAAAGTAGGGTTGGTTTATCCATTAGATGCAGCAGGCAGTGTCTAGGGGGTCCGTGATACTTCTGAGTTTTTGTTCTTTGAGACAGTCTTACTGTGTCGCCCGGGCTGGAATGCAGTGGTGCCATCTTGGGTCACTGCAACCGCCTCCTAGGTTCAAGCAATTCTCCTGCCTCAGCCTCCAGAGTAGCTGGTATTACAGGCACCTGCCACTATGTCCAGCTAATTTTTTGTAGTTTTAGTAGAGACTGGGGTCTCATCATGTTGGCCAGGCTGGTCTCGAATCCCTGACCTCGTGATTTACTGGCCTTGGACTCCCAAAGTGCTGGGATTAACAGATGTGAGCCACTGCGCCCAACTTAATTTTTTAATTACATTTAAAACAAAGAAAAATAAAGGACCTAATAATAAATATATGATGATGAACTCAGCCTGGTTTATATTCATCTATATAGCAGTACAGTTGTAAAGTATAACTTTTAATTATTTTCTGGAAGAAGGGACGGTGACAGAATGCCTGGGGCCCATGAAATGACTTTACTAGACATTTAACTTGCCAAGCACTCTCCACTCAGTGCCATTTGGGGACTGCAGTAATTGCAGTAATCCCAGCACTTTGGGAATCCGAGGCCGGTAAAAAGCACTCTCTCTAGTAAAGAAAACATTAATAAGGAAAAAAAATCTGTTTTTTTCTCTCACTGTAGATTCTACTGACAGCGTCTTTGAGAAAAAAAACTATGTTGGTTAACAAAAATGTCAAGTGCACATTCTCTCTAGGTTTCTAACAGTGCCTTGATGGGCACAGAGCTGGCATTCAACAATTGATTGTATATATTGGATATTGACTTAAAGAAAAAGCGCATTGTTCTTATTCATTAAATACAACTGTTTATTGAGCATCAGCTGTGTGCCAGGCACTGTCCTAGGTGCTACGGATGTAACAGGAAATGAGACATTCTCTGTTAATTCAAAGAGCTTCAGAGCAGGGCAGTAAGAAGAAATACAAACACGACATTTTCAGTAGGTGGTGGGTTGATTAAAAATGAGGTGGGGGAAATCTTTGTTTTCTGATTTTCATTTTAAAAAGTGTGTCAGCCTCCCAATTAAAAGAGGTTTTCCTCTATGACATTCAGAGACAAGCTAAGGCAGTCATGAGTACATGAGACAGATACCGCCTTGTTTACGGTCACTAAGATTCTTAAGTTATTTAAAAATAGAGGATGTTTAATGATTTTCAGTGAAATGAGAACTTCCCCCTAAACAGCTGGGGGAAATCCCTAAGCGAGGTGGGGGTTTGGCCATCCAAGCCCTTAGAATTGGTGAGGGTTGTTTCTGTGGGAGGGCTAGAGCTTTTTCCTCACTGTTGCTGGGCCTGCTAGGATTTATGATAAATTTTGAGATTCAGCTGATAGAAGAATGAGTTTCACGGGGGCTCTCCAAGTCACTTTCTTTGAAGTAAGCGCCAGACTTAATTCATTTAGTGTCTCGGGATGAGACTTTCAGCCATTCCCATAATAGACATGTACTGCACGCCCTGCATGTACCAGGCTCTGTGCTAAGTTTGCTTTCCAAAGAGGAACAAGAGAGACAATACTTCTGCCCTCATGGTGTTTACTTTCCCATTTTCTCGTCAAGAGGGAGAGGTAATCCAACTTTCAGACGACAGACGGGGTGACCGCAGGGTTCTAAAAGTGCCATTCTACTGGCTATCTTTTATTTTGGCTTTTTGGTAACAGCAACCCAATTCTCCCTGGCATACGGTCTTATATTGCTCAAGGGATTCTGTCTTTCTCTAGCCAGGAAGAGGGCTTGTGACCCAAGTTTCATCAATCAGAATCTCTTTCCTGGAGTTTTGAGGGGCTGGGTCAAAACTCATGAGCATGTGGCCGGATTCTGAAAAGAAGACTGCCACTGACATCACAGAGTAGGGGCTGGGTGTTGATTCCATGAGCATGTGGCCGGATTCTGGAAAGAAGACCGCCATTGATGTCACAGAGTAGTCATGAACAACCGTAATGGACTGGACCAGTGAGTTAAGAGGAACTTTTGCGTTACTTTGCCATTCTCTGGACTGGGTTAGAAACGATATTGACCCTAATTCCCTTCCCCCAGCGCCTCCTTTTTGGAACTCAACAGGGATCATTAAGAAGAAGAATATAACCATAGACTCATGCTGCCCGGGTCAACATGAGACGATGGAAAGAGCCTGGGAGTTGTACAGATTTTGGTGGGCAGTTTCCTGCAGCCTAAAACTGTAACAGCAGCTCCACAACGTTTTGGTGAAGTTTAGATCTAGAAGGCCCCATTTAAAGCCCACGTGCATGAATGTCAGTTCTTTGCCCTCCCTTACTTTCACTTCTCCTGCCCAAACCCCGCCACATACTGTCATCATAACTAGCATGCTGCCAAGTTGGCTGGAAGTTTTAAAATAATGTGCAAAAATGTGCAATAACAACTCTGGAGAAAGAGGTGGCATAGGGTTGGAAAGCCGGTAAGTGAATCTTCAGCCACTTCCTTCTCCCTTCAGACCGTGTGGGCTTGGAGTGAAGTGTGGGCCTGACATGTGACAACTGGCTGGATGTGTGGCTCTGAACTCTGCCTGGCATGAACACTGGAGTCAAGTGTGGGCCGGAAATGTGACAACTGGCTGGATGTGTGGCTCTGAACTCTGCCTGGCACGAATGCTTCTATTTCAGCTCTTCTGTGATTGCCATATCACCAGCATTTGCAGAAATGGAGGATTAATTTTATTGTGCATTGGCTCAGCAGATCTGGTGACATAATATTGCACTACGAAGAAGGATTACTCACCAGTTTCTGGATGCTACATTTTTAGAAACTGACTCCATTTAACGATGAGTGTTGGATCTAACAACTTCCCCCTCTTCCCCGCTCCCACCTTCCAATCACCCAACCAACAAATATTCCTTAAATGTAAAATCCAGCTCTCATGGGACCAGATGGATACAATTTTTCTTCAGGATAAAATTCTGGATGTTGCCCCAAAGTAAAGGTTTTATAATACTTCTTCATTTATTAAAAACAGATGTGCCATGTTTATACTATCGCTCCAAGCCCCCCTTTTTTGGCTTATGGAAAGCAGTTTGTGTAAGGTAAAATAATATAGCATTTGTCAGTCATTTCAGAAGAAAAAAATATAAAAACTGTACAGTAGTCTGCAAGCCAGACAGGGAATGGGATCATAAGGAAATATGGCTACATCCTATGGCAAACAAGGAAGAGGAGACCTTGTTTCTACTTCTGTCGTACATCTACTCAGTGCTTCTTCCTCTTCCTTTCCTTTCCATGGAGTCTCACTCTGTTGCCCAGGCTGGAGTGCAGTGGCGCAATCTCTGCTCACTGCAAACTCTGCCTCCGGGTTCAAGCAATTCTCCTGACCCAGCCTCCCGAGTAGCTGGGACTATAGGCTCCCACCACCACGCCCAGCTATTTACTTTTTTATTTATTTATTTTTAGTAGAGATGGGTTTTACCAGGTTGGCCAGGATGGTCTCAATCTCTTGACCTTGTGATCTGCCCGCCTCGGCCTCCCGGTGTTGGGATTAAAAGCGTGAGCCACCGTGCCCGGCCTCTACTTAGAGTTTCAACGCATCCTCTTTTCACCTATGACCTCCATCTGCTGAAAGAGAGACTCAGAGGCAGGCTGTTATAAGGTCTAGTGTCTGGCAGAACTCAGTCTCACACTGCATGCTGTAATCTTCCTACCTGCCACTAAGCCAGTACCGTTTCCCTTACCTGCTGCTTTTCTTCAAGAGCGTTTCCCCCATCCTCACCTAGGCTACCTCACAGAGCCTTGTTTTTCTCCAGCTAGCACACCTTAAAAACGATTCCTTCCTGTCTCTATATCCCCTTTGTCCATTCTTCTGTCATTTCTACTTGCTGATGGTTAACCAGCTGCTGGGCTACTGTGTCACTTAAGTAGCTGTATTTAATGTCTATGGAGTATATAGTGGGTAGAGCCCTGTCAACAGGTGCAGAAATGAAATGTGTGCGTGTGTGCGTGTGTGTGCGTGTGCGTGCGTGCGTGCGTGCGCGCGTGTGCGTGCGTGCGTGTGCACGCGTGCGCGCGTGTGTGCGTGTGTGTGCGTGCGCGCATGTGTGCGTGTGTGTGTGTGCGTGCGCGCGTGTGTGTGTGTGTGTTCTTTATCGAGTGCTTATTGCATGCCAGGCACTGCTTTAAGTTAGTTTTTAGATTTTGTTGTATTTAATTTTCACAATTTTCTATGAGGTATGAATTTGGATAGACCTCCATTTAAGCCCT
Source organism: Callithrix jacchus (assembly GCF_049354715.1). NCBI lineage: Eukaryota > Metazoa > Chordata > Mammalia > Primates > Cebidae > Callithrix > Callithrix jacchus. Next base: position 10,731,790 of record NC_133516.1, on the reverse strand, counting down.
GCTCTGCCATTCACCTGTAGAAATATGTAAGCTTGAAGTAGGCAGTACCCATATTTTTATGGCTAATTCCTGTAATCTCTGTATGGTTCAAAAAACAAAACAAAACAGCTTTATCTCCTACACAGCCGGGGAAGACTTTTTTTTAAAATTACTAAAAATATTCTGTCAATATTCTTTGTATCTGAAGCTCTGATGGCAAAACTGGATATATGCCATATTCATTTTTTAACAGCATAAAGTACAAAGAAAGTGATAAAAAGTATACAAACTGCTCTAATTTAGTCTATGCAAGCAGCAGACAGTAAAATATAATGGTCTACTTATCCTTCAGTGATTGACAGCCAATCCTTAGAGCAATTTGCACTCTGATCAGATAGCAGGTTTTCTCCCATAACCTTGAGGTCCAAGTCTCTCTGCCCTTTATTGTGAAATTATCTGCCCTTTGACCCTTTGGAAAGATGGAGTCCCACATCTTCTAAAAGCCTTCTCTCAGTCCTGCACTGATGTGTACAGTAAATGACTGATTATCTCCATTATATGACCATGGTAGGCACAGAGAAATACCTAACTCATTTTAGCAAAACTTATCCTAATTGGAACTATAATCAAAGATAACTGGAATACTCCAGAAACTTACCTGGAGACCTGGATTTGGTGCCTTTTGAAGTTTTGGTAAAATAAGTGGTACCTTCTCTGTGCTTGTATTTTCTTTCCTTCCAATAGGGGAGTGAGGAAGAAAAAAAATTGAAAGGAAAGCTAAAGCATCTCTTCTCGAACAACCTTCCCTTCTCTCTCTCTCTGTAGCAGAAGGTGACACTGGGCTGCTGGGCTGGTTCAGAGGGTTATGCACACAAAGTCCTCATCACCTGTGCTATTTAAAGTGGAATGGAAACGTGCAGCTGAAAACATCCTGGGGGAAGCATTCTCTCCTAGGGCAGCCAGGGTACTTTTCATCTTCACCTGAAGGCAGCCCTCACCCAATTTAATGCATCATTTAGTTCAGCATTAGTGGAAAAATCCTCCCCAGGCCTGCTCACAGTGACCCCAGGGCTCCATAGAAAAGACTGAGAAGGAGGGTGGCCAGTTTTCACTTCCTTGGTTAGAAGTAGTAAAGGTAAGCTGCAACCGTGGACATGGAGCCAAATGAGGAGGTTGAGGCCTGCAAGCTTTAAATGACAGACGAGTGCTTTCTTTAAAGCTTCTGGGTCCTACCACCCAGCAGATTGGAGGAGAGCCCTGGGCATAGTGACAGGTATGCAGGAAGGAAAGAAGGAAGGGAGGAAGAAGGAAGGAAAGAAAAAATCACTGAGAACCCACTATGTTAAGTCTTTTGGCATTCGTTCAACTTCACAGTACCATTTACATTTTTATTATTCAATCATAATTTTACAGAGTAGCAAACAAATACTCCGGAGAGTTGGGTAATTTCTCCAAAAATGAGCACTAGCAAGGGCAGGGGCAGGAAGTGAGCCTAGATTATCTGCCCCCGTCTTTCCCTTTACCCCTTTCAGGTGGCTTTGGGGTTCAGTGTTGACTCCAGGATTTCTACTTAAAACTAGGCCAGAGTTCAATGTGTGGGAGGCCTCAGCATCCCCCCAAGTGGGAACTTAAGGCCAGACCAGTTGCCTAGAGCTTATCTTCAGTGATGTTCAGGAGAGATGCCACTCATACCCACTGGGAGGAAAAAGACAGGTGCAGTATGGCTGTCTGGGGTTGGGGCCATGGTACTAACATGTCCCTATCATGGGGACACCTGCCAGCCATAATATTGGGCCTGCAGTTCAAAATGAGCAAAAAACTCATTGCTAATTTTTTTATACTTTCTAAATCTGAAAAAATAAATCACTGAATGGCAAGACTCTGGTTGCTCATTCTACTAAACTGTGTTTCTGGCTTCAACTAATGTGTGCTTTGGGATTATTTTAATTTTGAAACTTAGTTTGAGGGTTCTTTAGGTTGGTCATGCTTTATCTTGCTTAGAGTCACTTGCTACAGAACTTCATGCAGTCATTGGGCGTGGTGGCTCATGCCTGTAAGCCCAGTACTTTGGGAGGCCAAAGCAGGCAGATCACCTGAGGTCAGGAGTTTGAGACAAGCCTGACCAACATGGAGAAACCCCATTTCTACTAAAAATACAAAAATTAGCTGGGTGTGGTGGTGCATGCCTGTAATCCCAGCAACTCAGGAGGCTGAGGCAGGAGAAGCACTTGAACCTGGGAGACAGAAGTTGCAGTGAGCAGAGATTACACCATTGTACTCCAGCCTGGGTGACAGAGTGAGACTCCATCTCAAAAAAAAAAAAAAAAAACCTTCATGCAGTCATGTGATGGGCTTTCTGTGATTTGAAAGCAGAGTTGTATCCTTCTCAACTGATCATCCTCTTTCATATCAGTGTGATTCACTACGAGATGCAGTTTAATGCTAGCTGCCAGCATTGAGTGTTATTATGTGTGCCGAGATATCGCTTGCCTATGGTTATATCGTTTTTGTTTTTGAGACGGAGTTTCGCTCTTGTTATCCAGGCTGGAGTGCAATGGCGCGATCTCGGCTCACCTCAACCTCCACCTCCTGGGTTCAGGCAATTCTCCTGCCTCAGCCTCCTGAGTAGCTGGGACTACAGGCACGCGCCACCATGCCCAGCTAATTTTTTTGTATTTTTAGTAGAGACGGGGTTTCACCATGTTGACCAGGATGGTCTCGATCTCTTGACCTCGTGATCCACCCGCCTTGGCCTCCCAAAGTGCTGGGATTACAGGCTTGAGCCACCGCACCCGGCCTGATTATACAGTTTTGAACACAATGTTTGGAAGTTCTTTCGTGATTTGTCATTTAAGCAAAATACAGACAGACTAGGCTGTCTTCTAAGAAGAGAGGATAGTTTCAAAGTGTGTAAAAGACGCTTGCAGAGAAATTCGAAGTAATTGGGCTTGCTACACTAATGATATTTTAGTCTTGTAAATAAAACTCTTATAAAAGCTTCTGTGATAATTGTTGACATGTTAATTTTGTTTTTAATAATTTAAACTAGTGGTTCAAGAATTTTGAGTTGCCTGACTCTGGTCAAATGCCAGCTTCAACATTTATTAGTTGTATATTCTTGGACCAGTTACACGAGTTTGCTAATTTTTATATTTATCATCTGTAAAATGGGATATTAACACCTACTGATGGAGTTTACTCAGGGACATGAGGGTTAAATGAAATAAACTGACTACTGTTTGCACTCAGTAAAAGACACTTGTTATATGGAGCTGATGATTATTAATCCTAGAGGGCAGTGTGCATTTTTCAGTGTTTCGGCTCGCTGGGATTTGGTGATACTATTCTGAATTGAAAACTCACAACCGCACTTTCATAACATATAAATATTTTTTTAATATAGATGTTTGGAAATGGAAATCAGCCAGCCTCCTAATCTGATAATTCTAATAGAAACGGGAATCCATGAAGATTGTGATATTAGATCTTTACATACAGACAAGCCCCTATATACAGTGCAGATATTATGATAGATGTCAGTATTGGTATTAAGGCATCCTTCATGTTCACATTACTAATACACTATGATTAATTCAAATAAATATACCAAGAATATATAGTAGTGTAATTTTCTTCTTCCTCACCAAAAGAAATGTGTATGTCTCTTACATTTATGTTAAAGGAGGAACTAAATAGCTACATGTGAACTAACACCCCTTAGAGGTTTGTTACATATGAATTTTTTTCTATGCCTTTTTTAGTTGTATTTGTGCTTTTAATGGCTACTATGTCTTTAGATAATGAGTTCTCTGAGCAATTACCCAGTGAGTTGGATAAAACACAGGTTTCATATTTGAATGTGACTTATTTGGTAAGTAACTAAGACTTTTTTTTTGAGACAAAGCCTCGCTCTATCACCCAGGCTGGAGTTCAGTGATGCAATCTCGGCTCACTGCAACCTGCACCTCCTGGGTTCAAGCAATTCTTCTGCCTCAGCCTCCTGAGTAGCTGGGATTACAGACACTCACCACCACACTTGGCAACTTTTTGTATTTTTAGTAGAGATGTGGTTTCACCATGTTGATCAGGCTCGTCTCAAACTCCTGACCTTGTGATCCGCCCGCCTCAGCCTCCCAAAGTGCTGGGATTACAGGAGTGAGCCATCGCTCCTAGCTGTAACTAAGATTTCTTAAGTTCACTTGTTTCTTTTGTGGTTATGAATGTGGGTGCCTTCATGGTGACATGAAGTTTGTAGAATGCGTCAAGTAGGATTGTGGAAATTAGAGGCTTCTGGACAGAGCACTATACAGGGAAGAAATTCACTTACCTTGTCTTCTTCCTGGGTAAAATACGTCCCCTCATTGTAGTGTCCTACTTACTGTGCCTAAGGATACTCATTAGAATTTGATGAACAAATATATGTCAAGACTTCATGTTTGAGAATTTCTTTAATGGATATGATGAAAAGTGAAAGAGCTAAAGCTGCCACTGTTGTCTGCAGATTGACTAGACATTACCAGTGACTTTTAAAGTGTAATTTGTGACACATCTTTTCATGATTTTATTTTCTCTAAAATCTTTTTGTTACTGCTTATATTATGGAAATATGGAAAATGGGACAATTCACACTGTCCTTAACTGAAATATGTTACCTGTTTTACATTTATTTAATCTAAAAAATTAATTATTTAATATTTCCACGTTTTAAGAACTTGACCCTTAAGTAAATAAGAAATGAATTTACTTGATTTTTATGTTTATTTGATGGTGTTTTTAAGGATAAAAAGTTCTTTAAGAATGGAATAATAAATATAGGTTCCAAAAGATCATTTGTATCGTGCATGCATAGAGTTCCCCAAGAGTTTCCTTCCTGATCCTCCAAATCATTAAAAAACTTCAAATTTCTAATTTGGAATACTTTTTGTTTCAAGTAGTCTCCATCAATTCCCATTTACAGGAATGATTAATTGTAAATATGGCCAATACTTTTCTTTGGTCGTAAGAGTGTTTGAATATCAATAGGTATTTTTGCCAGTAGAAATAAGGACAACAGAAGAAATGGAGAATGAGGCAGAGAAAATGGTTCTTTATACACAGATGCTTTCTGCAGTGGAAATTCATAGTTTCAGAAGGAATTAAATCACTTACTTAGGTGGGGAATGGCAGAGTGCAGCGTAGACTCAGACACTGATTTCCCTTTCTGAAACATCTTTCTTGTTCCAGTTTTCTCTTTAATCCTCTGGACTAATGATGAATGACATCGTCATTCATATTCCTGGCTTTCCAAAGTTAACTGATATTTGGCATAACCCAAAAGGTACAGTATCTAGAAGCACTAGGATATTTTAAAACCGATCTTCTCAAGAAGAGATGATTATGCTTTACAAGAGGAAATTATTTCTACCATTGGTCTTATTTTGCTAACAAGTTTCTGGCCAAGAGAAAAGCAATAAATACCTACTCATGCTCAACTAATCTCAAATAACTTTTCAACAATCCATTTGTTTTGAAGTGCCAAATGCATATTCAGGATGTCCCCTCCCTGCCATTTCTTTCTCATTTTTGTTGGATTTACTAGTTCAAAAGAAATATGTCTGACAAAATTACTCTTAATCACATGGATTGAGATCAATAGTAAAATAAAATATTACATGTTGTCAATTGGAACATTTCATCACATTTAATCTAACAGATAAGATTTGGGAGGTTAGACAGTATGAACAATTCACATGAGAACAATGAATGGTAGTTACTGAGGATGCCTGTAAGATACATTTGATCAGTTCATTCCCTTCTGTTTTTCTAACAGATGTTGTGGTCTACCGTCTACCCTTTAATATTGTCCATGATATCAGGATCAAGAAAAAGAGTTGCTTCAGGAAAATTTGAACTGGATAAACAAGATGCAAGTAATTTACATTCTGATTTTTAACAAATAATCCTAGTAAAAATTCCTACTTGACTAGAGTTTTGACTTGTGACAGCCAAGATCTCTCATCAGAACTTTGAGTTTGAAAGAGATTAATTTCAGGCAGATGAGTGGTTCCTCCTGGGACAGCCTTCTCCAACCTGATGACCTTAGGCATGAGTAGCTGAGCATATTTTTCTTACCTGAAAATAAAATCCAAGTTTTTTCCTCCCTTCCTTCCTTCCTCCCTCCCTCCCTCCCTCCCTCATTCCTTCCTTCCTCCCTCCCTGCCTCCCTCCCTGTCTTCCTCCCTTTCTCCCTTCTTCGTTCCTTTCCTCCTCCATCTTTTTCGGGGGTAATTTCTGGCTTTTCATATCCCATTCTTTTCCCCTACAAAGTGAAAATGGACTCACCGACCTGATGTAATCAAATGTTGTAAGCCAATTTAAGTACAACCAAGAAATTGAAGTTGGATTAAATTAAATGACAGTTTGGGTCTGAAGTAAATATAAGAGTAGACCTAAAAGGAAATTTATAAACTTTCTTTAATATTGTGATAGGCAGAATAATGCTCTCCACCCTATGCCAAGTATGTCTGCGTCTTAATCCTTGGAACCCATGAGTATGTTACATTACATGGCAAAGGGAAATTAAGATTGTAGCTAAAATTAAGGTTGCTAATTTGGTGATTTTATGATAGAGAGGTTATACTGGCTTATCTGGGTGGGCTTGGTATACTTGCAAGGGTCTTTAAAAGTCGAAGAAGAAGACTGAAGAGGGGTCAGAGTAATATGATGGCAAAAGAACTAGATCTCCTATTGCTGGTTTTGGGGATGGAGGGAGGCATCATACGCCAAGAAAAGCGGGAAGCTGTTCGAAATGGGAAAAGTCAAGAAAACAGATTCTCCCCAGAGTCTCCAGAAGGCAATGCACGTCTGCTGACACCTTGCTTTTGGCCCAGTGAGACCCGTACTGAACTTTGAACCTACAGAACTGTAAGATAACCAATTATGTTTGAAGCCACCAAGTTTGTGGTAATTTGTTGCAGCAGCAATAGAAAAGAAATGCAAAATATACTCTCTTTCCTTTAGCAATTTCTCTTTAATAACTTTTGGTGAGGAAGAATTTGTAAAGGAATATATTTATCTTAACTTTTGGCTTATAATAATAGAAGAATTGGCTAGAATGAGTAAAAACTTATATTTTCTGTTGCCCCTGAAACCAGCATGTTTGCAGAATGAAAGTTTTTATTGGTTTTCTGCAGCATTTTATTTATTATTTTTATTTATTTATTTATTTATGAGACAGGGTTTCACTTTGTCACCCAGGCTGAAGTGCAGTGTGACAATCATAGCTCACTGCAACCTCAACCTCCTGGGTTCAAGCCATCCTCCTGCTTCAGCCTCCTGAATAGCTGGGACTACAAGCGTGCACCACCATGCCTGGTGATTTTTAAATTTTGTTTTGTGTAGAGACGGGGGTTTCACTATGTTGAACTTGAACTCCTGGGGTCAGGCAATCCTCTCACCTCAGCCTCCCGAAGTGTCGGGATTACAGGCGTGAGCTGTGGCACTCGGCTCTGCAGAATTTTGTACCTTATTTGCAAGAGCTGTGTGGACTTTCGCTGGCTTCTTTCTTAGCCTGGGTGACCCTGGAAAGCAGAGGCTGAGAAAAAAGCTTGCATTCAGGTAGTTCATTCGGGAGGTGATCCAGGGAATCAATAGGTGGAAGCACTTGTCATTGGCTCACGTCTCCCATTGAGGGTTGCCTTGGGTGGTGTGATCTCCCCTGCACTTGAGCGGTGCCCAGGAAGCTCCTGTGGGTATCCCACTTCTCCAGTAGCAGAAAAATGCCACAGCAGGCCAATGATATGGCTGAGGAAATATGGGGTCAGTATTGGAACTCTTCACCCCTTTAACCACGTAGCTGTTCACTACAGCCGCAGCTGTAAATGGGACCAGAAGTAAGACTGAGCAGGGGAGAGGCAGAACATAAGCATCTGATTCAGTCCATTCTCTGCATAGGTTAAGAGCAATTTGTCACTGAGTCTTCAAAGTGTTGGCAGCTGCTGTCACTCCAAAAAGTAGCGTAGTACAAAGGCCTCGTGTAACAAACTGCGATCTTCGCTGCTGCAGCTGAATCTGAGGTTGTAATCGGTACTCATCATCTAGCTTCTCCAGCACCTGTTCTAGATTTCCTTGCCCAGCACTGAAGTTCCCCTGGATTGCTTGCTGGGTGGCAGGCCATCTCCACCCTTGAGAGATCCGAGCTCTTAGCTTCCTTGTCCTAACTGGGTTGTGATTGCTAAAACTGGCTATTGGCCAGTATCACCTTGCACAGAAGTACCCAGAGACCCCTCAGTGAATCCCTGTATTCCAGATTCTCTCTATTCTCATTATAAGGCAAGAAACCCTACTCCTGAAGATAATTACATTTGATTGCCTCCTGCAAGTTTACGGGACTCCTTTCTTTGCCTCCTAGGTCACTGGCACGAGAATCCCAACGCAGAGGCAGTAGTCACAGTTTCCGTCTCACGGAAACGCTTCCCATTTCCTGTAGTGACAGCAGTACTCCTCTGGATATCAGGACCTCTGAATTCTATAAAACCTAAAGGTACAGGGACCAGAAGCACAGATTCTGTAAGTACACCACTGAGAATCCACTGGGAGTAATGGCGAGAGGGTCAAACAACTATGTAGACCTGTTTCTTTTAGTTACGGGGGCATAGCACACTATTTGTTTAATTTATGTACTTGTTTTTGATGGACAATGTCCCAGCTTCACAGAGGTGTTTGCCCCGAGTTTGCACCTGAGTTGAACCTTTAATAAGCAATTCCATAATCATAAGTAATTTTTTTCAGATGACACCCTAACTGATAGAAATAATGAATCCTTTGGTCATGCATTGATTATTGCACACTTTTCCCTGTAAAATGGAACCCTTGATTTTTTTTTTTTTTTTTTTGAGACGGAGTTTTGCTCTTGTTACCCAGGCTGGAGTGCAATGGCACGATCTCGGCTCACCGCCACCTCCGCCTCGTGGGTTCAGGCAATTCTCCTGCCTCAGCCTCCCGTGTAGCTGGGATTACTGGCACGCACCACCATGCCCAGCTAATTTTTTTTTGTATTTTTAGTAGAGACAGGGTTTCACCATGTTGACCAGGATGGTCTCGATCTCTTGACCTCGTGATCCACCCGCCTCGGCCTCCCAAAGTGCTGGGATTACAGGCTTGAGCCACCGTGCCCGGCCTGGAACCCTTGATTTTTACCGATAATATATGGGAATCCATATAATCAATAAGGTATATTATATGCCTCTGAATGGTGGTGCTGTCAGACATGGCAGGCAGGCATATCAAAGCCATATGGAAGTGGGTATCGATTCCAGTGCAGGTGAATCATTGCCCCCTCCAGGGTGGAAGGAGTCTGATGTAATCAATGTGTTGCCGAATGTCTGGCTGATCTTAGGTTTTGCTGTTCTATCAAAGGATCCATGGCAGGTTGTTAACATGTTGGCAGGTTGCGTATTCAATGGCAGCCTTAACAAGTGGAAGCCCATATTGTTGGGTCCTTCCATGCACAGTCTCTGTTCCTGTTATGGTTGGGACTTCATTCTTGGACCTAATGGATAGGCAGATTGGGTGGTCGAGGACAGTGGCTATCTGACACTCATGGGATTAGTCATTCTGGTTGTTTTGTGTCTCCTCTGACTTTCATATTCTCTGGTAGGCAGTAGCATGAGATCTGTGCCCACTTTGTGCCCTCTTCAATGGGTCTGTCACTTGCTTCTCTAGACAAGTTTTTCCTCTCTGATCTTCCCAGTTGGTTCCTTCCAGGCCCTGACCCACCAACCAACCTATTTGCCAATACTTAGGAGTCCATGTATATCCTTCTTATTTCTTCTTGCATTTAAAAAGTAAATAATCAAATTTATAGCTCTCAGCTCTGTCCACTAGAAGGACTGTCCCCCACAACCGACATTTAGATCCATCCCAGGGTGGGGCTATAGTGCAGCAGAAGTCCATTTTCAGTTTGGACTGACATAGTGTATACAACCCAGCTGTGAACTGAGACCGAGATTTTTTCTCCTCCATCAGCTGGCTGTAGAAATACTTCCCACGCCCTCAGCAAGATTTTAGGTGTGTTGATGTTTATGCATTGATGACACAGAGCCAGGTGATGTGCGAACCAGAAGTCCTGTGCATGTAGCATTTTCTCTGGCTCTGCTGGGTCCGGATTTTTAACCATTTCTATGCTATGATGGATTGCTGCTACATTTGGCTAACATAACTTGGTAGGTCTTAAATGCTAGTTCTTTCATGGGCAGCAAAACTTACATAGCCATTCAGTCAGGCACTTTGTCTCTGTTAAGGCTCAGTAGCAGCCAGGGGCTGCTTTGAAAAAAAAAAAAGCAGGTAGGTTATGCCACCAAAGATGGGGTTTTGCTTCAAAATATAGAGTACCTTTCTGCTCTAGTTTTGTGTTTCGTATTGGCATTTTCCAGAGACCCTACACATGTGTTTACTATGGATCAACATATTCACCGTGGATTCCAGCAGTGCCGTGGATTCTGTTGATTGTATAGTTTGAGGAGTAAGGCAGCTTGCGGCGCTACCTAGATTTACTGTTGAGCTTTCTTTTTCCTCTGAACTGCACTGAAAATGTAAGCCTCCCAAGTTACCCAACAAATAAATAGTAGTACTCCTAAGAGCAGTACATGTGGTCTCCCAAATCCAAAACAGATGACTAAACACTCCTTCTTTCTCTTAGTGGTGGGGAATGGGACATGAAACAACTTATTTTTATTTGAGAGAGGTTATCGTGACATGTCCCAGATTCTTGGACTCCTAGACACTTCATCAAATATATAAAGCAAGTGTAGTAGGATGTTAATTATAAAGTCTAGGTGACAAGAGCAAGGCTAAGCAAAGAGAACAAATTTGGAGGCATCACATTACCTGACTTCAAACTATACTAAAAAGCTATAGTCTCCAAAACAGCATGATCCTGATGTAGAGAGAACCTGGAATAGAGAACCCAGAAATAAACCCAAATACTTACAGCCAACTGATCTTTGACAAAGCAAACAAAAACATAAAGTGGGGAAAGAACACCCTATTCAACAAATGGTGCTGGGATAATTGGCAAGCCACATGTAGGAGAATGAAACTGTATCCTCATCTCTCACCCTATACAAAAATCAGCTCAAGAGGGATCAAAGACTGAAATCTAAGACCTGAAACCATAAAGATTCTAGAAGATAACTTTGGAAAAACCCTTCTAGATACTGTCTTAGGCAAATTTTTCATGACCAAGAAACTGAAAGCAAATGCAACAAAAACAAAGATAAATAGATGGGGCTTAATTACACTGAAAAGCTTCTGCACAGCAAAAGTGATAATCAGGAGAGTTAACCAGCAACCCACAGAGTGGGAGAGAATCTTCACATTCTGTACGTCTGACAAAAGACTAATATCCAGAATCTACAACAAACTCAAACAAAATAGCAAGAGAAAACCAAACGATCCCATCAAAGAGAGGGCTAAGGACATATACAGACAATTCTCCAAAGAAGATACACAAATGGCCAACAAGCAAATGGAAAAATGCTCAATATCACTAATGATCAGGGAAATGCAAATCAAAACCTCAATGTGAGACCACCTTAGTCCTGCGAGAATGGCCATCATCAAAAAATAATAGATGTTGGCCTGGATGCAGTGGAAAGAGAACACTTTTATACTGTTGGTGGGAATGTAAAATAGCACAACTATGAAAACAGCGTGGAGATTGCTTGAAGAATTAAAAGTAGAACTACCATTTGCTCCAGCAATCCCTATTGGGTATCTACCCGGAGGAAAAGAAGTCATTATGTGAAAAAAATACTTGCACATGCAGGTTTATAGCAGCACAATTTGCAATTGCAAATATATGGAACCAGCCTAAATGTCCATCAGTCAATGAGTGGATAAAGGAAATGTGGTATGTGTATATATACACATACCGTGGAATACTACTCAGTGATAAAAAAAGAATGAAATAATGGCATTCACAGCAAACTGAATGGAATTGGTAACTGTTATTCTAAGTGAAGTAACTCAAGAATGAAAAACCAAACGTTGTATGTTCTCATTCATATGTGGGAACTAAGCTATAAGGACGCACAGGCATAAGGAGAATACACTGGACTTTGGGGACTCGGGGGAAAGGGTGTCTAGGGATAAAAGACTACACACGGGGGGCAGTGAGAGCTGCTCATGTGATGGATGCGCCAAAATCTCAGAAATCACCACTAGGTAACTTATTCATGTAACCAAACACCACCTATTCCCCCAAAAGCCTATGGAAATAAAAATTAAATTTTTTTTAAATTTAAAAATTCTCAATAAAAATCTAGGTGGTGCAGGCAGAGGAGCATTTCACACTGGGGTTGCTGAGGGGTGCTAAGGGAGGGACAGCAGGGGGCGGGGAGGCTGGGAGGGATAACATGGGGAGAAATGCCAGTTACAGTGACGGGGGGATGGAGGAAGCAAACCACCTCGCCAGGTATGTACCTAAGCAACAATCTTGCATGATCAGTGCATGTACAATTAAAAAACATAAAAATCTAGGTGGTGAATACTCAGAAGTTCACTGTAAAACCATTTCAACTTTTCTGTATGTTTGAAATGTCTATAGTAAAATAATGGGAAAAAGCTTTTGTTGATATGTCAGACCCCTGAATCTGTACAGACTTCCTCTTCTACCTGTGCTATGTATGTATCTAATTAGCACTAAATGATATCGCATTGTCTGGAGGTACCACAGTTTATTTATCCACTCATCTATTGAAGAATATCTTTATTGCTTCCAAGTTTTGGCAATTGTAAATAAGGCTGCTATAAACATTCATATGCAGGTTTTTGTCTGGGCATGAGTTGTCAGTTCAAGTGGATAAATACCAAGAAACATGATTGCTGGATCATATGGTTGCTTCGAGTTTACTATCTTAGCTAAGGGATGTGGTGAAATTATGGGAGCTTCCACTTGGTGCTTTTTACCTTAATAACTCTTCCTTAACAGGTCAGGGGACCAATGAGAGGTCTTTTAAAAGGGTAAATATATGCACTTAGGAACTGAAGAGATTACTGCAGGGTAAATACTTGAGCACATTGGACTCAGTGTGAGATGGTCTTGAGCCAATTTCTTTAAAAGAGTAAATATGCACTATGGAAAAGAGAATACTGAGAATGTTCACATCCAGTTGGATAAAGAGACACTAAGCTGTCTCTTGTACCAGGGGATCCAAGATGCCATCATGAGTCTGTGGAATGATTAACTTCAAGATTCCAGATGATAATTCAAGCTTCAGTTTTCTCCTTTAACATGAAAATATGACTTACCCCTATTTCACTGGGTTACAATGGGGATAAATGAGATGATGGTGGCGCTTAGCATGTTCCCAATTCATGCCAGGTACAGTGGTAATGCTAGAGCGAATGTTGCTTATTTTAAAAACATTATTTCTTAGAATTGTCTTCATAAAACAAAATACTAACAAATGACAGAAGGAGGAGACATAGAAGAAAGAGGATAACAGAAAGGAGAGGAAAGCATAAAAAAAGAATAAAAAAGAAAGAGAAAAATATTTAAAAAATGAAATGATTTTAAAATGACAGAAAGAAAAGAGGCCGGGCGCGGTGGCTCAAGCCTGTAATCCCAGCACTTTGGGAGGCCGAGGCGGGTGGATCACGAGGTCAACAGATCGAGACCATCCTGGTCAACATGGTGAAACCCCGTCTCTACTAAAATACAAAAAATTAGCTGGGCATGGTGGCGCGTGCCTGTAATCCCAGCTACTCAGGAGGCTGAGGCAGGAGAATTGCCTGAACCCAGGGGGCGGAGGTTGCGGTGAGCCGAGATCTCGCCATTGCACTCCAGCCTGGGTAACAAGAGCGAAACTCCGTCTCAAAAAAAAAAAAAAAAAGAAAGAAAGAAAAGAAAGGGAGAGAAAGAGACTTCAGCTACTAGGGTGCATTGAATAAAGGTATAAAACAGTCCACAGGCCATGTGAAAGCAGATGTTTTTCTGAATGTACTATGAGATGTAGCATATTTCAACAACTGAGCACTGGCTTTGGCTCAAGTAAAGCCAAAGGTTCAGGTTTAAAACTATAGTCCTAAGAGTGACACCAACAGCATGGCAGACAGAAGCTTCTGACTCTCCCTCCACCCACAGATGCACCAAATAAACATCCATCCATGGATCAGTTCCCTCTGAGAGAAAGTCACAGACCAGTTGAGAGATGCCCACCCACTGAGCCACTAAGAAAACAACATAAAACAGGTAGGAGACGCCAAGGCACACTTGGGCACAGACCTCACCCTGGGCACTATGCCATAAAACTGGAAAAGGAGTCTCCAATGCCCAGTTTCTCCTTGTGGAGAAGAGCATCTGGACCTCACATAGAAGGCCTTGATCTCATGCTTCCCTGTCATTTTACACACAGTGGGGATTAGACACACACATGTCCCCCCAGGCTATAGAAAATAAAGTGGTGGTCTTATATGGGTATCCAGACACCTCCAGGTATTTCATCCCCCAGGAGCAGTGCATGGAAAAGGCGTTAAAAAACCCAGAACCCTCCATTGCCTACTCTCACCCTCAAACCCTCTTTCGGTGGCTGCCAAGCAGGCAAGTGGCCTGGCTTCAAACTCACTTGTAGAGTTAGAGAGACAGCCAATTAGTAACTCACTGCTAGTCTGGAGGAGTTTGCGTCCATACTAAGGATCCCAACTTTTACCACATCCACCTAAAAGACTATATTATTAATCTCATGGTTCTTGGACCAGGTAACACTAGCATAATACACATCTCCCCAGATAGCAAGAAAAAGATAGTGTCTTTAAACATGTGTGCCAACGCCATCAGGGACTTCAGCCCTCTGGAGTGAAGCAGAGAAGGGGCCTAAAAAAATGAAACTCCCTGTTTCTCCACCAGAAGGGGTTTAGGACACACACTGAGAGCCCCAGTTGTCAAAGCTACTTCTTGAAGGGCTCCATCCTAAACCTAATAGCTCTGGGAACAGAAGGACATAAACATGTGTGAGTCTTCTCTGATCCCAGAACAAAGAGGTGACTTTAAATGGGCTTCCAAATACTTCCAGGGGTTATAACCCCTTCGGGCAGTGCAGAAAAGAGGCAGGAACATGCTGCTCTCCCTTTCTCTTCATAAGGGGCTTACCACCCCCACACTCAGTGGATACTTGACAGCTTGGCCTCTAATAAACTTATGTCAGGGAGCCAGTGAGGCAAGCAAACAGTAGCCCTCCATTAGCTGAAGGTGGAGCTTGGCAGTTTTCTCCCTGGCTTGCTACGGAGATAAATTCAGGCCTATTCAGTCGTTCTCGGAGGAATTCGGCCATGCACCATGTGCCACAACTTCCATAGCTCCCACCCAAGGGACTGTTTCCTGAACAAACTTCCTCTGGAAGTTCAGAGAACTTTGCCATTTGGAGTGACCCAAGGCCACAGAAAACAAATAGGTGGATGTATAATGGGCCTATTCCCAGAAGCTCTCTCTCCAGGATCAGAAGGTGCAGCCTGGACATGAGTCCAAGCATTTGCCATAGATCTTCTCCTGGATTAGTCTAGACAGAGTGGGATACAGACACCTGCACCCAGCCTCACTGTGAGATAGAAAGGTTTGGAACCCATACCAATCCCCCAAGCTTTCCAGCTATACCTAAAGGGTCTGGCTTCTCTCAAACTGGTCTTGGGATACTGACAAGACATGGTACATCCTAAGTTTCAGGGGACTGTATTAGTTTGTCTTCACATTACCGATAAAGTCATACCCCAAACTGGGCAGTTTACCAAAAAAAAAAAAAAAAAAGTTTATTGGGCTTAGAGTTCCATGTGGCTGGGGAGGCCTCACAAACATGGTGGAAGGTGAAAGGCACATCTTACATGGTGGCAGACAAGAGAAGAGAGCTCATTCAGGGAAACTCCCATTTTTAGACAACCATCTGATCTCAGGAGATTTAATCACTCTCATGAGAGCAGCACGGGAAGGACCTGCTCCAATGATTCAATTACCTTGCACTGGGTCCCTCCCACAACATGTCAGAATTCAAGATGAGATCTGGATGGGGACAGAACCAAATCATATCATTCTACCCCTGGCCCCTCCCAAACCTCATGTCCTCACATTTCAAAACTAATCATGCCTTCCCAACAGTCTGTCTAAGTCTTAAATCATTTCAGCATTAACTCAAAAGTCCACAGTCCAAAGTTTCATCTGAGACAAGGCAAGTCCCTTCCACCTATGAGCCTGTAAAATCAAAAGCAAGTTAGTTACCTCCTAGATACAATGGAGGTACAGGTGAAGGTACAGGCATTGGGCAAATACAACCATTCCAAATGGGACAAATTTGCCAAAACAAAGGGGCAATAGGCCATGAAAGTCCAGAATCCAGCAGGGCCATCAAATCTTAAAGCCCCAAAATAATATCCTTTGACTCCAGGTCTCACATCCAGATCACACTGATGCAAGAGGTGGGCTCCCATGGTCTTGGGCAGCTCTGCCCCTGTGGCTTTGAAGGTACAGCCTCCCTCCTGGTTGCCTTAACAGGCTGGCATTGAGTGTCTGCAGCTTTTCCAGGTGCATGGTGGAAGCTGTCAGTGGATCTACTATTCTGGGGTCTGGAGGATGATGGCCCTCTTCTCACAGCTCCATTAGGCAGTGCCACAGTAGGGACTTTGTATAGGGCTTCCCTTCTGCACTGCCCTAGCAGAGGTTCTCCGTGAGGACCCGTCCCCTGCAGCAAACTTCTGCCTGGGCATCCAGGCATTTCTATACATCTTCTGAAATCTAAGCAGAGGTTCCTAAACCCCAATTCTTAACTTCTTTGTACTTGTAGGCTCAACACCACATGGAAGCTGCCAAGGCTTGGGGCTTGCACCCTCTGAAGCCATGGCCCAAGCTCTATGTTGGCACCTCTCAGCCATGGCTGGAGTGGCTGGGATGCAGGGCACCAACTCCCTAGGCTGCACACAGTATGGGGACCCTGGGCCCAGCTTGGGAAACCACTTTTTCCTCCTAGGCCTCCAGGCCTATGATGGGAGGGGCTTCCATGAAGACCTCTGACATGCCCTGGAGACATCTCCCCATTGTCTTTGTGATTAACATTCAGCTCCTCCTTATTTATGCAAATTTATTCAACCAGCTTAAATTTCTCCTCAGAAAATGGGATTTTCTGTTCTATGGCATTGCCAGGCTGCAAATTTTCCAGACTTTTATGCCCTGTTTTTCTTTTAAAACTGAATGCCTTTGACAGCACTCAAGTCACTTCTTGAATGCTTTGCTACTTAGAAATTCCTTCCACCAGATTCCCTAAATCATGTCTCTTAAGTTTGAAGTTCCACAAATCTCTAGGGCAGGGGCAAAATGCCACCAGTCTCCTTGCTAAAACATAGCAAAAGTAAACTTTGCTCCAGTTCTCAACAAGTTCCTCATCTCCATCTGAGACCAATTCAGCCTGGATTTCATTGTCTGTTTCATTACCAGTATTTTGGTCAAAGCCATTCAGTAAGTCTCTGGGGAGCTCCAAACTTCCCCACATTCTCCTGTCTTCTTCTGAGTCCTCCAAACTGTTTCAACCTCTGCCTGTAACCCAGTTCCAAAGTTGCTTCCATATTTTCAGGTATCTTTTCAGCAGCACCCCAATCCCAGTACCATTTTACTGTATTAGACCATTTTCATACTGTTGATGAAGACATACCTGAAACCGGACAATTTACAAAAGAAAGAGATTTATTGGACTTACAGTTTGATGTGTCTGGGAAGACCTCATAATCATGGTAGAATGTGAAAGGCACATCTCACATAGCAGAAGACAAGAGAAGAGAGCTTGTGTAGGGGAACTCTCATTTTTATGTAACCATCAGATCTCGTGAGGCTAATTCACTCTCATGAGAACAGCATGGGAAAGACCTGCTCCAGTGATTAAATTACCTCCCACCAGGTCCCTCCCACAATGTGTGGAAATTCAAGATGAGATTTGGGTGGAGACACAGCCAAACCATATCAATGACTATCAAAAACAGAGATAGCAATGTGGACAAACACAAGGATTAGAGAGACATCTTAAAATCTCTGGCTGGATTCATGGATGAAAACCTTTTCCATAGAAGTTTAGTCTACCAAGATGGAGAGGTAGGTGTCTTATCTAATGTGCAGAAACCAACACAGAGAATTAAGTAAAATAAGAAATAGGGGAATATACTGTGCCAGTGAAAATTAAAACAGAGACTGTTAAAAAAAGAAAAAAAAAAAAAAAAGAAGAGAAATAGGAGAATATATTCCAAACAATAGAACAAGATGTGTCTTCAAAAAGCTCACCCAAATGTAGTGGAGTTTTGTGATTTACCTGACAGAAAATTCAAAATAACAATCATAAAGGTGCTCACAGTGATCGAGACAGCAATGCAAGAACAAACAAAGATCTTCAACAAAGAGATAGAAAGTATAAAATAGTACTAAACCAAAATTAAGGATCTGAAGAATGCTATAGCTGAACTGAGCAATTCAATGGAGGGATTCAATGGTAGTAGTAGACTAGGTTAAGCAGAAGAAAGGATCAGTGAACTTGAAAACCGATAACTGGATATCATCCAATCTGAGGAGCAAAAAGAAAAACAAATGAAAAAGAGTGAGGACAGCTTAAGAGACTTATCAAACACCATCAAGAGGAATGACTTATGCATAATTGGTGTGCCAGAATAAAAGAAAGAGAGAAAGGAACACAAAACATATTCAAAGAAATAATGGCAGGAAACTTCCTAAGTCTATAAAATAAATTAGAAAGACAGATTAAAAAACCCACAAGGATAATAAATGACAAACCCAAGGAGATCCACAGCATATCATAGTCAAATTGTCAACAAAGTCAAAGAGATAGTGTTAAAAGCAGCATGAATAAAAACAAATTATGACATACAGAGGATCCGTAAATCAATCAATGGACTTCTCAGCAGAAACCTTGCAAACCAGAACAGAATGGAATAGTATATTCAAAATCCTAAAAGAAAAAGACTGCCAATTAAAAATACTATATTCAGACAATCTTGTCTTTCAAATTCAAGGGAATGATAAAAACTTTCTCAGGTAAAATCTGAGAGAATTTATTACACCAGTTCTGCATTACAAAAAATGCTAAAGGCAGTTCTTTAAGCTGAAGGACAAGGATGCTAATTAGTATCATAAAGTCATGTGAAAGTATAAAAGTCACTGGTAAAAGTAGGTATGTTGTCAAATACGAAACACTCTAATACTATAATGAGTGGATAGATTATTTATATCTGTATTATAAGGGTCAAAAGGCAACATTATTTTTAAAAAGCTACAATAATTAGCTATATTATAAAAAGATATACAGTGTGAAATCAAAAACATAAAACATGGAAAGAAGGGAAGTAAAAGTGGTGAGTTTGTGTATACAATAAAAATCAAGCTGTTCTAAGAATAAATAAATCTGTTATAAGTATAAGATATCTTATGTAAGCCTCAGGGAAACCACACAGCAAAAGCTTGTAATAGATGCACAAAAGATAGAAAAGAATCAAAGCATACCACTATAGAAGGTCATCAAACCACAAGGAAGAAAGCAAGAGAGGGAGGAGTGAACAAAAGGTTTACAAAACAACTTGAAACAATTAACAAATTGAAAAGAATAAGTTCATATCTATCAGTAAATGTAAAAATGGATTAAATGGATTTGACTGTAAATGGATTAAATCCTCCAATTAAAAGGGTAGAGTAATTGAATGGAGGCCAGGTGCTGTGGCTCACACCTGTAATCCCAGCACTTTGAGAGACCAAAGAGGGCAGATCACTTGAGGTCAGGAGTTCAAGACCCTCCTGGTCCACACGATAAAACCCTGTCTCTACTAAAAATACAAAAGTTAGCTGGGCGTGGTGGGGGGCGCCTATAATCCTAGCTACTCAGGAGGCTGAGGCAGGAGAATCACTTGAAGCCGGGAGGTGGCGGTTGCAGTGAGCAGAGATCCGGCCACTGCACTCCAGCCTGGAGACAGAGGGAGACTCCATCTCACAGAGCAACAACAACAATCACAAAAGTGTAGAGTAATTGAATGGATAAAAAAAATAAGACCCAAGTATATACTGACAACAAGAGGCACGACCTTACCTGTAAGGACACAGATTGAAAACGAAGAGAGAGATTGTCCAAGAAGACAACTGTGGAACCGAAAACCACCCCTACTTGTAATCCCCCCAACTGCAGAAGAGCAGAAAACAGAATCTACTCAGCAGGTTGCTAATCCAGAACGCTATTTAAACGTCCTCTACAGAACAGTTGGGCACTCTGGTTTTCCTTTTCTTTTTCTTTCATTCTTTTTTTTTTTTTGAGGTGGAGTCTTGCTCTGCCACCCAGGCTGGAGTGCAGTGATGTGATCTCGGCTCACGGCAACCTCTGCCTCCTGGGTTCAAGTGTCTCATGCCTCAACCTCTGGAGTAGCTGGAAGTACAGGTGCATGCCAGCATGTCCAGCTAATTTTTGTATTTTTATTCTTTTTTTTTTTTTTGAGATAGAGTCTCACTCTATTGTCCAGGCTGGAATGCAGTGGCACCAGTCTCGGCTCACTGCAATCTCCACCTCTCAGGTTCAAGCAATTCTCCTGCGTTAGCCTCCTGAGTAGCTGAGAATACAGGCATGCACCACCATGCCCAGCTAATTTTTGTATTTTTAGTAGAGATGGGGTTTTACCATATTGGCCTGGCTGGTCTTGAATGCCTGATCTCATGATCTGCCTGCCTCGACCTCCCCAAGTGTTGGAATTACAGGCGTGAGCCACTGTACCTGTCGAGGCACTCTGGTTTTTTAAAAATGATGAAAGCAAAACTTGGCAAGCAAACCTGTGGCTGATCTCTAAGTTTGATACTATTAAAGATTTTTGGGCTGTGTACAACAATATCCAGTTGTCCAGAAGTTAATGCCTGGCTATCAATACTCACTTTTTAAGGACAGTATTGAGCCTATGTGGGAAGATGAGAAAAACAAACAGGGAGGACGATAGCTAATTACATTGAACAAACAGCAGAGACGAAGTGACCTTGACTGTTTTTGGCTACAGACATTGCTGTGCCTTATTGGAGAGTCTTTTGATGACTACAGTGATGATGTATGTGGTGCTGTTGTTAATGTTAGAGCTAAAGGTGATAAGATGGCAATATAAATTACTGACAGGGAAAACAGAAAAGCTGTTACCCACATAGGGAGGGTATACAAGGAAAGGTTAGGATCCTCCAAACATAGTGATTGGTTATCAGTCCCACTCAGACATAGCTTCTAAGAGCAGCTCCACTGCTAAAAGTAGGTTTGTTTTTTAAGAAGACACCTTCTGAGTATTCTTCTCAGAAATAGGAGACTGTGTCCAGCAATCGAGATTTGGGAGCTGAAAAACTCCTTCTTCAAAAAGCAGAGTGGACTGAATTAAAATGATTTCAATGTCGATGTTGCCAAGAGAAGTCTCATTCACCTTTGTCCTGTACTTCTGTGTTCTCTTTTCTTTGGCTAGTGTCCACTCTCCCAATCACAGAATCACAGTAAACACCCCCAGAATCCATAAATGTGTTCCTGGCCCACTATCTCATAGTTAAGTAGAATTACCATTAATTGTATATATACATTTTACCTATCCACAATATTCAAAAAACAACTTGGCATTTCTATGCATTACAGGAAAAAAATTCTGTTGATGTTCTATCGGATGCAGGAGCATTTTTTCGGGTTTGAAAGATTAGGATGCGACAGTTTTCTAGCAATCTTCTTTGTTTCCTTTACAGCATTGTCTTTGCTATACTCTTGCTGATGGCTGCTAGATTTTAATTTATTTCTTTTCCTACTTGATAACATGAGTGATTCTGATTTAAGTTTTTCATTTGTTTTTTTCCCCTTGGGTAACATTGGTGAAGGATCCAGGAATATGACACAAAAGTGGAATAAGCATTAATTTTATGCAAAAAAATGAGACATGGAAAAAGATAGTCTATGAAAAAAAAAGAAAACAAGAAAAAAAGCAGGAGTAGCTATACTTATATAAAATAAACTTTGAGTCAAAAACTGTAAAAAAAGATAAAGATGGTCATTATATGACAGTAAAGGGATCAATATAACAAGGTGATGTAACAATGGTAAATATATATACATCCAACACTGAACACCTAAGTGTTTAGAGCAGATATTAATAGATCTAAAGGGAGACATAGACTGCAATATGGTAATAGTGGGGAGCTTTACCATTCCACTTACAGCAAGCAACATATCATCCAGACAGAAAATAAAAATATAACATTACGGTGAAACAACACTCTAGACCCAACAGACCTGACGTTTACAGAATATTTCATCCAGCTGCTGCAGAACGTGTTTTCTCATTAGCAGGTGGAACATTGTTATGCCAGAAAATAAGGCTTAAAGATTTTGAAAAATTCAAATAATAACCATTATCCTTTCTGATCACCATAGAGCAAAACTAAACATCAATAACAAAAGGAATCTTGGAAACTGTACAAATACATGGACATTAAACAGCATGCTTGGAAATGACCAATAAGTCAATCAAAAAATTGATAAAGAAATTTAAAAATTTTTTGAAACAAATGAAAATGGAAATGGAATATGCAAAAACCTATGGGATATAGCAAAAGCAGTACTAAGAGGGAAGGTTATAGCAATAAATAAATATGTAAAAAATAGAAATATTTCAAATAAACAACCTAATGATTTCCATTTTCACAAAAATGGAAAAGCAAAAACACACCAAATGAAAAATTATTAGAAGAAAAGAAACATAAAGTTCAGAGAAGAAGTAAATGAAATTGAGACAAAAGTACAAAAGATCAATGAACTAAATAGTTGTTTCTTGAAAAGATAAGCAAAATCAACAAACCTTTAGCTAGACTAAGTGAGAATAATAGAAGATTCAAATCAATAAATTCAGAGCTGAAAAAGGAGACATTACAATGGATGCCACAGAAATAGAAAGGATAATTAGAGAGTATTACAAACAACTATATGCCAACAAGTTGGCAAACCTAAAAGAAATGAATCACTTTCTGGACACATACAGCCCACCAACATTAAATCATAAAGAAGTAGAAAAATTGAACAGATCAATAAAAAGTAACAAGATTGAATCAGTAATAAAACTTCTCTTAATGGAGAGAAGTCTAGGACTAAATGGCTTCACTGCTAAATTCTATAAAACTTTTAGAAAAATGGAAGGAGAGGGAATTCTCGAAATTTTTTCTGGGAGGCCAGTGTTACCCTGATAAAGCCAGACAAGGACACCACCATCACCACCACACACACACACACACAAACACACACACACACCCCAAACAAACAAACCCCCAGAACTATAGGCCAATCTCTGGTGAACACAGATGTGAAAATCTTCAACAGAATACTATCAAATCAAATTTAATAGCACATGAAAAAGATTATACACTATGATCAAGGGGGTTTTATCCCAAGGATGCAAGGCTGGTTTAACCCATGTGAATCAATACATGTGATACATTACTTCAACAGAATGAAGGACAAAAGCTATATGATAATCTCAATAGCTGCAAAAAAAAAGAATTTGATAAAATTCATTATTATGACACAATAAAAATTAGACTAATCAAATTAGAACATATCTCAAAACAACGCATGCCATATATAATAAATCTACATTTAACACCATACTGAATGGGATAAAACCTTTTCTGTAAGATCTGGAACAAGATAAGAATGCCCAATTTTACCCCTTTTATTCAACATGGTACCAGAAGCCCTAGACAGAGCAGCTAGGCATGAGCAAGAAATAAAGAGCATCTGAATTGGAAAAGAGGAAGTCAAATTGTCTTGTTTGCCAATAAGATAATTTAATATTTAGAAAAGCCTAAAAATTCACCAAAAACTCTTACAACTAATAAACAAATTCAGTAAAGTTTCAAGATACAAAATCAGGATGCAAAAGTCAATAGTATTTCTATTCAGCAATGGCAAACAATCTGAAAAAGCGATCGGAAGAGCAATTCCATTTATAATAGCTACTAAACAAACAGAATTTCTAGGAATAAATTTAACTGAAGAGATGAAAGATCTCTCCTATAAAAACCATAAAATACTTCTTAAAAATTAAAGAGGACACATAAAAAAATGGAAAGGTATTTCACGTTTATGGGCCAGAAGAGTTAATATCGTTAAAATGCCCATACTGTACAGATTGAGTGCAATCCCTATCAAAATTCCATTTTACAACTAATTTGAAAACAATCCTAAAATTTGTAAGGAACCACAAAAGACCCTGAATAGCCAAAGGTATTCTGAGCAAAAAACGAAACTGGAGACAGCACACTACCTGACTTCAAAATATATTACAAAGCTATAGTAACAAAAATTGCATAGTACTGGCATAAAAAGACTCATACACCGGTTGAACAGAATAGAGGTTCCAGAAATAAATCCACGCATTGACAGCCAACTGATTTTTGACAAAGGTGCCAAAATCACTCACTGTGGAAAGGATGGTCTCTTCAATAAATAATGCTGGGGGAACTGGATATCTATATGCAGTAGCATAAAACTAGACCCCTAGCTCTCACCAGCTACAAAATTAAACTGAGAATTGATTAAACACTTAAATATAAGACCAGAAACTATGGAACTACTAGAAGAGAACGTTGGGAAAATGCTTCAGAACATAGGTCTGGGCAAAGATTTTTTGAGTAAGAACATAAAAAGCTGGGCACCAAAAGCAAAAATAGACAAATAAGATTACACCAAGCTAGAAATCCTCTGCAAAGCACAGGAAACAACAGGGTGAAGAGACAATATGCAGAATAGGAGGAAATATTTGCAAACTATTAATCTGACAAAGGATTAATATTTAAAATATATAAGAAACTTAGAAACCAACAGCCCAACAGCAACTGTCCCCCAAATAATCCTATTAAAAATGGGCACATAATCTGAATAGACATATATCGAAAAAGACAGACAAGTAGCCAACAGGTACATGAAAAAATGCTTGATATCACCAATCATCAGAGAAATGCAAATCAAAACCACAACAATCTATTATCTCATTCCCGTAAATATGGCTATTATAAAAAAGACAGAAAACAGCAAATGCTTGTGAGGATGAAGAGAAAGGGAAACTCTTATATACGGATTGATGGGAATGTAAATTAGTACAGCCGTTACAAAAACAGCATGGACATTCCTCAAAAACAAACAAAACTAAAAATAGAAGTACCGTATATATACCCGGCAATCCCACTCCTGGGAATATATATCCAAATGATAGGAAATCAGTATACTGAAGAGATAGCTACACTCCTAAAGTTATTGCAGTACTATATCCAGCCAAGATATGGAATCAACGTCAGTGTCCATCAACAAATAAATGGATAAAGAAAAGCTGGTGTGTATATATGTATGCAATGGAATATGATTCAGCCAGAAAAAAGAATGAAATTCTGTCATTTGCATTTGTGGCAACATAGATGAACCTGAGGATAAGCGAAATAAGCCAGGTACCAAAGCTGGCCTAGCTTTGCTTCTACTCTACTCTGTCGGCAAAATAAGTGACGAAGGTCAGCCCAGATTCAAGGGAAGGGGAAATAGCCTCCACTTCTCAATGGGATGAGTAGCAAAAACTTTGTACCTATGTTTAATTTGCTGCATTTGCTCTTAAAAGATACCACCATGATTTCTGGGTCTGCATGAACCAACAGAAACATTGTTAGAAGACAATTGTATGTGTGGAGTTAAAAAGAGAGTAAAGTCAGGTGTGGTAGCATGCACCTGTAGTCCCAGCCACGCAGGAGTCGGGGGTGGGAGAATCACTTGAGGCCTGGAGTTGAGGGCTGCAGCATGCTAGGATTGTGCCTGTGAGTAGCTACTGCCCTCCAGCCTGGAAAACATAATGAGACCCTGTCTGCAAAAATAAGTAACAAAAATAAAAAAGAGTAAAAATCATAATCTTGGTTCTTAGGAAGCTTGACACTTAATTAACCTGGAAGGAAGATAAATGCTATTTAGCATGAAATATCTTACTCTGCTTCCACATTCTAGAACATGAGCATTAGTTAAGGCACCAGATATCTCAAGGACCACTGGATTTTTTTTAAAGCTTATTATATTTAAAAAATTGGTAAAAGTTTTGGGATGAAAAAGAAGAGCTTCTTAGGCCAAATCCAATTAGGATAACTTTAGCCAGAATGGTTAAATTGCTTTGCATTAAGAAATTAATGGTAACCGGATTTTTGGTAGCAGCAGGCAGGTACTATAACTCAGAAAAAAAAGACATGGAGAAAAACAACTCAGAAAAGAAGACTCATTAGCATAATGGAAGCAGACAAGGGTCTCGAGGACTGAGAGTAACCCTAACATTTGCTTGGGGTGAGATAATTCCTTATTAGTGGGTAAACAACCTTTAACTCCTCTCAATACAGAATTAAATACACAGTGTTTATCAAATCCAAACCCATAGTATTAACATTTTTGCATAAATAAATCTGTGCGTGATTATTAATTTTAGCATTTATAGTTTAAGAAAATTTGGCTTCTTAGAGTCAATGTCAGACTTATGATTAAAATTTTAAATGTGGCATTAAGTAACTGGCTTAGGTTTGAGATTTTTAAGTTAAATTTATTTATCATCTTTATAGGATTTATTTACACATTTTGGAAAGGCTTATTGAGTTTAGAAGCTATCATTAAAGGAAAATTGGATATATTGAATTTATAACTACAATGAAGAATATTTTCAGGCATTTAATCAATTCTGTAGAAAGGAGAAAATATTAATTTAGTCAACATTTTACGGGACTTAAATGAATATTCCTTAATACTTAAGGAAGTTTTGATTTTGTAACCATAGTGAATTGAAGATTAATTTTTAAACCAAAATAAGCCACTGAATGGTAGTAGCTGTACACAAAAGCTACTCTCAAGTGTGTTAAAAGAACTCACAGTTAATGATATGCATTCTTAGAGCAGAAACTTCTGGTATCTGGAATACCCACTTATCAATAGGCTGGTTTTCATATATTTTGAATTGTGATTATCTAGGAGCCAAATTGGTTGGCCTTTTACACATTACCTGACTATTCTCTCCTGTTCTTTCGATTCTTTGGTAATTCCCTGGATGATGACCCCTTTCCCAAGTAGTGAGTGGCTCTGATGAATATGTCAACTTCTATAAATTAGGCTTTCTAATGCTCATGGAAAGAACATTACACTCTTGTTTTTTTCCCGTCTCAGAAGTAGCTGAACAGACTGAGTTTAAAGCTTATCTGAACGAGAAACAAAGCCTGGAAAATTTTAGTTAAAGGGATATGTTCAAAAACTTGGGAACTAGTGAAGATGAGGGATTATAATGAAAGCCTGCATGTAACCTTAACTACCGTGTTCACTAAGAAAATCATTACAGCAACATAGGTTGGTGTGTTTATAGCTATTTTTTTTTTTAAGAAACAAAAGATTAAAAAAGAAAGGAGAAAGGGAAGTAGATGAGACATTCCTGATTGTAAAGCCTAAAACAGTAGACTTCAAAGCTTCTGAAGAAACCGTTCTTGTAATCCACTGCTTACTTCTCCCTAAGTACCAACTGGCAAGGGAGGTCGGAATGGCTTAAATATTTACTAGGATTCCCCGTAGGAAACTTTAAGCAGATGAAATGACCAGTGACATAAATGAGAGTAAAGCTTTTATTTTCCCCACTATTTTTTGGTTCAAAAACTTTTCGTTTTGAAGTTTTTGTTTTCATAACAAAAATTCTTACAAACACTGATCAAATATTTGCAGGCCCCACTGTAGATAAAATGATCAGTGACGTCAACAGGAGCAAAGCTTTCATTTTCCCCACTAGTTTTAATAAACAAAATCCTTGTTTTGAAGGGTTAACAAAAATTCTTAGGAATACTGATCAAATATTTGCGGGCCCCACTGTGTGCAGGATGCTGCCCGGCGTTTCAGGGACAGACTGAGATTAGTGGCATTACAGTTAGGAGCCCCTGGTATTCAGCCGGTCTGCTCCTTCAGCTCTTTACAGCCTTGCTCTAACCTACTTGTTTAGCTCTTCTTAACAAGGGCGGGGAGGATCTTTGGCGCTTGCTGCTGTTGACTTGGTGTGAGGCACAGGCCAAGCTCCATGGAGGTCTTTAGCCTCTGATGCATGGTCGGAGCTGTATAATCAGCCTGGAGTTTTCTTCCTGTTGGAGCCTTTCATGGGACTGAGCCCCAGCCTGCTAATCTGGGGGCTGCTGCCCTGCCCAGCTCTTTCTAGTGACTTCTCCGTAAGTCCTGTCTCTCTGACTTTGCTCTCAGATAGTGGATAGGCAGGGGTTGAGGAGCGAGAAGAGGGCACACATGCTGGAACACTAAGGCTGTAGCCAGCCCAACTTTAGACTAACCCACTGTCTGAAGTTTGTTGTTTCAGCCCACATTCATCCAGCACTCTGTGGATACCACTGTCGGCCAGGGCCCCAGGGGCCCTAACTAACCTATCTTCCCTGCACCGCCCCGTCCTTGGCTATCTGTCTCTTACCTGTGACACCCAGGCGAGGTTCCTTTTCTCATCAGTTAACGTTCCTGGGAGCGTGGCCTGACTTGGATAATATCATCCTAGGCTTGGGAAATTATTTGTGGCCAAAAAATATTTAAATAAATATATTTATTTTTATTTGCTTTTGAATATTTTCAAATATTGAAAAATAAGTTTTAAAAGTAAAAAATAATTTGACTTACTTTTAAATAGTGTTTATAATTTTATACAGTTCCATTGAATACTCCTAATTCTTAGGTCATATAAATGAGGGTTACCTGTTTTTTTGAAATTCAAATTTTCATAGAGACAAAACACAGTGAGGAGGGTTTGTGGCAACTGAATTCACCCAACAGGATTTCACTTACATTAATAAAGATATAAAAATCATATAGTTGTATCACACTGGTGTTTTAAAAGCCAGTGTGTAACCCAGTATATAATACTTGAAGGAAGTGAGTAACTTTTAGAAGTTGCATCAATTCAATAAAAATGTATTCTTCTAATAAGCATTTTACAGAAAGTAAAATATTAAAAAGCCAGGATAAATATGAAAAAATAGTCAAACGTGCTAGTAATTGAAGAAATATAAGTTATAAAAATGAGATATTTTACATCTATCAGAATGGCAAAGGTACAAAATAATTCAAGGATGTCAAGTATAAACTGCCAATATAGGTGCTTGTACAACATTTCTGAAGAGTGATTTGGCAACAGATACCAGGAACCTTAAAATATGCATTTCCTGGCCGGGCGCAGTGGCTCAAGCCTGTAATCCCAGCACTTTGGGAGGCCGAGGCGGGTGGATCACGAGGTCAACAGATCAAGACCATCCTGGTCAACATGGTGAAACCTCGTCTCCACTAAAAATACAAAAAATTAGCTGGGCATGGTGGCGCGTGCCTGTAATCCCAGCTACTCAGGAGGCTGAGGCAGGAGAATTAATTGCCTGAACCCAGGAGGCGGAGGCTGTGGTGAGCCGAGATCACACCATTGCACTCCAGCCTGGGTAACAAGAGTGAAACTCCGTCAAAAAAAAAAAAAAAAAAAAAAATGCATTTCCTGGCCAGGCGAGGTGGTTCACACCTGTAATCCCAGCACTTTGGGAGGCCCAGGTGGGCAAATCACCTGAGGTTGGGTAGTCAAAACCAGCCTGGCCAACAGGGTGAAACCCCATCTCTAAAATAATACAAAAAATTATCAGGGTGTGGAAGTGCAGGCCTGCAGTCCCAGGTACTCGGGAGGCTGAGACTCGATAATCTCTTGAATCTGGGAGGGAGGAGGAGGTTGCAGTGAACAGAGATTGCATCACTGCACTCCAGCCTGAGCACCAGAGTGAGACTCTGGTGGCTCATGCCTGTAATCCCAGCACTTTGGGAGGCCAAGGCAGATGGATCACGAGGTCAAGAGATGGAGCCTGGGCCGGGCGTGGTGGCTCAAGCCTGTAATCCCAGCACTTTGGGAGGCCGAGGTGGGTGGATCGCGAGGTCAAGAGATCGAGACCATCCTGGTCAACATGGTGAAACCCCGTCTCTACTAAAGATACAAAAAATTAGCTGGGCACAGTGGCGCGTGCCTGTAATCCCAGCTACTCGGGAGGCTGAGGCAGGAGAATTGCCTGAACCCAGGAGGCGGAGGTTGTGGTGAGCCGAGATCGCGCCATTGCACTCCAGCCTGGGTAACAAAAGCGAAACTCCGTCTCAAAAAAAAAAAAAAAAGAAAAAAAAAAAGCATACTTTTGATGCAAAAATTCTACTTCTATGAAGTTATTCTAAGAAATTATCAAGTATGCATATAAAGGATATTCACTGTAACATTCTGTGTAATGTAAAAAACTGAGCAATATAAATGGCCCCAAATAGGAGCTTAATTAAATAAGTGATAATACAGTTACTATAAAGGATATCGTAGGATAACAGCTAATAACATAGGTTAATTTTTATGATATATCTTAAATAAAAAGTAAGTCCCCAAATATTGTGTACCATATTATTCCATTTTAATTATGTATGCACAATATATTCATGAATTAAACACCAGAAGTATATAGGCCAACATATTAATAATGCCTGTCACTGAGTGGTTTGATTATAGAACGTTTAATCATTTTTTTCACTTATTTTTATGCTCTAAATCTTCCTATCACCTTTGTGAATAATAAAAAAGTTTAAAACTCAATAAAAATAGTAAAAAAAGGAATTGTCCTAATAATTACCTGTGAGATTTATGGCAGAAGTTCTGAAAATTTTTGGTCTCAGGACCCTTTCATGCTCTTAAAAATTATTAAGGCTTCTGGGCCAGGTGAGGCGGCTCATGCCTGTAAATCCTAGCACTTTGGGAGGGTGAGGCAGGCAGATCACAAGGTCAGGAGTTTGAGACCAGCCTGATCAACATGGTAAAACCCTGTCTCTAATAAAAATACAAAAATTAGCCATGTGGTATAGTGTGCACCTGTAGTCCCAGCTACTCAGGAGGCTGAGGCAGGAGAATTGCTTGAACTTGGGAGGTGGAGTTTGCGGTGGGCTGAGATCATGCCACTGCACTTCAGTCTGGGCCACAGAGAGAGATTCTATCTTAAAAAAAAAATTGTTAAGGATTCCAAAGAAGTTTTATGTAGGTTCCGTGTATTTATATTTATTGTATTAGACGTTTAAGAAATTTATAAAGTGTTTGTTTACTAATTCATTAAAAATAATAAACTAATTGCATGCAAGATTTTTATTTTATTTTATTTTTTTTGAGACGGAGTCTTGCTCTGTCGCCCAGGCTGGAGTGCAGTGCCACAATCTCAGCTCACTGCAACCTCCGCCTTCTGGGTTCAAGTGGTTCTCCTACCTCAGCCTCCGTAGTAGCACATGTAACATATGTTTGTGAAAAGTAACTATAGTTTCCTAAAACAAAAGCATTTAGAGAGAAGGGTTACATTGTTCTCTATTTTTGCAAATCTCTTTAATGTCTGACCTCACAGAAAGAAGCTAGATTCTCCCATCTGCCCCTGCATTCAATCTCTCCTGCCATTATGTACCATGCAGCCTCTGGAAAACTTCACTGCATATTCATGCCAGAATGAGAGTAAAAAGGCAAGTCATTTTTTTTATCATTATGTAATTTTATTTTGAAAATAATATCTATACAAAAATTGTTTTGACCTGTGGGCCCCTTGAGAACATTCCAGACCTTTCTGGAATCACCAGACTGTGCTTTAAGAATGGCCTGTTTAAGATATTGCAGCCAGGTGGTATGAAGAAATTAATCATAATAAAAAGAGTACATTCTCAGATGATGTGTGCCGAGAACTATGCTGAGAGTTTTACATATGTGATTTTGTTTAATCCTGATCACAGTCGTAAGGGCCAATTACCATTATTACCCCCATGTCATAAGTGAGGAAGCTGAGGCAGAAAGAGGCCAAGCAACTTAATGACACTCTTCAGGATGTTCGTCCCCATCCTGGTTCTCTAGACCACTCCCTCCCTACCTACAGTCCCTCTCTGTTCTCATCTCACACCATCCTGCAAAAAGATGGCCACTTGCTGGACAGCTGTGTCTGCTGCCTCACTGCTGTGCTTTTCAGTATCTGGCTGTGCATGCCGACAGGCTTACTTTTCAGAAGGAACCCAGTTCCACATGGCGTAGACTATGAGAAGGCAACATTGGGAGGATGTTGGAAAATGCACTTTTAGAGTTTGGTGCATTGTCACCTTTTCGATCATACGATCAACCTCAGATGGGTGAGCAAGAATCTGTCTTCTCTTCGCCTCCCTGCTGTCTGCTTTCCTTTTGTCCTCCACCCCTCCTGCCGCTTCCCAGTATCGGGGTTGCAGGCATCCTGCCCCTGCTCTTGTGCCAGGCTACGCCGATGAGAACTGTTCACGCTGGCGAATTTATGCAAGGTGGAGAACCGAAGTGAACTATTCAGTTTTTCAGACTGGAGCACCCGCCAGAAGGGTGATCCTCTTGCTCGTTAATTTTGAATCACTCCTAAGAGCGCAAGCCTGATGTGTTTCAACAGCAACATTTACTTTAAAATTAACAAAGTTCAAAAGATCATTTTAATATTTGAAATGATTTTTGCCTACTCTAGTTTATCTGTCATCTGTATTTCCAAGAAACTTTACTTTTAAGCCATCTTTTAAAAATAGGCAGTTATTGCTCTTTTTTATGACTCAGAGTATATGGGAAAGTTGGTAATACATCTGCAAAACCTTTCCTGTGCCTGTAATAAAACATATGGTTTAGACCTCTCTTCTCTCCCTCCTCCACCTCTAGTTTTAGTCACCTAGAAATAAGCTTCTCTGTTTGTCCAAATTACCAAGTAATTGCCTTCTCTGTTCTCCTCTACAGCCTGATTTAGTTACAGCATATTTATATTAGTTTTTTTTTCCTGACTAGGAAATTAACCTTAGACTTTAGGAAGCATGCTTCTAATCTCCCCCTGCTTGTACACACATGCTTTAGGAGGGCAAGAAATGTGCTATAAATCTGAATAAAACACTTTTAAAAAATATTATGTAGTAATATACTCAATAAAAACATGTTGAGTTGATCCTAATAGAAATAATTCTTAAAATTCCTTTCTTCTTTTCTTCCTTCCTTCTTTCCTTCATCATGCAATAAACATTTATTGAATTTCTCTTATGAGCCAGATGCTATGTTAAGTCCCAAGTTTTAGATATTATCAACTCTGACCTCAAGAAACCTAGAAGGAACAAAGCTGTCTAGTTGGAAAGGTAGGTCGTGTTCCCACCTTTTGGGTTTTCAAGATAATTTGGGAAGGTTTTATTAAGATTGTAACCTAAGCATACATCTTTCTTGTTGTCAAAAAAAAAAAAAAAAAAAAAAAAACCAAAACAAAAACCCACAAAATGAGAGAAGCAGTATTTCAGTCTGAAACATCAGTAACCATCATCAGTAACTATTCTGATTTATTTTTATTATCAAGAAAGTGATAATAGTAGACCATGAATCTTGAGGCTTTCTAAATATTAAAACAAACACACACAGACACACACAGACACACACACACACCCCCCTCAACCAAACAAAATGACTATATAGGATAAAATCATGG
Organism: Callithrix jacchus; assembly: GCF_049354715.1. Lineage (NCBI taxonomy): Eukaryota > Metazoa > Chordata > Mammalia > Primates > Cebidae > Callithrix > Callithrix jacchus. The sequence goes on along the minus strand of NC_133516.1, from coordinate 10,698,228 downwards.
GAGAATTAACCTGTAGAAAACGTGACCCAAAATGTGCACAGAAGAGCAGAGACGTACCTTGGAGATATTGTGGGTTTAGTTCCAGACCGTAGCAATAAAACAAATATCACAATAAAGTCAGTGACACATTTTTTTTTTGTTTCTCAGCACATATAAAAGTTATATTTATACTGTACTATAGTCTATTAAGTGTGCAATAGCAGTATGTCTAAAAAAAGTACATGCCTCAATTTAAAAAGACCTTATTGCTAACAAAAAAGCTAAAGATTGTCTGAACCTTTAGTGAATAATAATCTTTTGCTGGTGGTCTAGCTGTCGGCCTCATTTTTCACAGGTCTACTTCACAGTTTTTGGTTTAAAGTAAGAGATGTACAACTCTTCCTTCACCTGAAGGCATAGAGGACATTGGACTAATTTCAATATTGTTGTGTCTCAGGGAATAGGGAGACCCAAGAAAAGGGGGAGAGCTGGGGAGCAGTCAGAATGCAGACGACACATGTCTCTTAAGCTCACCACCTTATGCAAGCGTGGCTTGTGGCATTCCGAAACAGCTAGAGCAGTAACATCAGAGGCCGCTGACAACAGATCCACACACCAGATGTGATCATGAAAACGTCCGAAATGTTGCAAGAATTGCCACAAGCAACGCAGACTCGAAGCCAGTACATACTCTTGGAACAATGGTGCCAATATATTTGCTTGATGCGGAGTTGCCACAAACTTTCAATGTATAAAAAATGCAGTGTTTGCAAAGCACAATGAAGAAAACATACTAAGAAGAGGTACACCTGTACTTATCCCTAGGTAGAAACAATTCTGGGGAAACCCAGGCTCAGAGCCCGTGGTTATAAGAACAAGGAAGGGTCCCCAGGTACACATCAGAATGCGTAACTGGCAGAGCAGTCCCGGGCTCTTCTCTCTCCTACCCATGTATGCTAAGGCAGGCAGCAGCTGAACTGACCCACTCTGGGCCCAGAGGGGCAGAGTATTGCCCAAGGCATTTACTTCTCTCCCCCCAGGAAGGATGTGGAGCCTCTATACCCAGGAGACAAAATATTACCTGACAGTTCAGTCTGTCTTTCCTCCATAATCACTGAGCTGGCTTAGAGTAAATGCAGAACACAGGTAAACAGGAATTTTTAAAGACTAGCCCACATTCCTGGATTAAGAGAACAAACAGACCATCCTGGTCAACATGGTGAAACCCCGTCTCTACTAAAAATACAAAAAATTAGCTGGGCATGGTGGCACGTGCCTGTAATCCCAGCTACTCAGGAGGCTGAGGCAGGAGAATTGCCTGAACCCAGGAGGCGGAGGTTGCGGTGAGCCGAGATCGCGCCATTGCACTCCAGCCTGAGTAACAAGAGCGAAACTCCGTCTAAAAAAAAAAAAAGAGAGAACAAACAGAAGAATAATTTAAGATAAGTATAATTAATATTAGAGAGTTTGAAGGAAGTATTTCATCTATCGACAATAAATACAGAGATTTTGGAGATTAAATATTTGTTACAAAAGATCAATATCCTGAATATATGAAGGATTCTTACAAATCATTAAAAAGGCCAACAATGTAATAGAAAAATAGGCAAGGACAAGAGGATGTAAGTGATTCTTAAACATTTGAAAATATACCTAACTTTATTCATGCTATGAAAAATGAAAACTACAAGTACAGTTAGATAACACTCTTCACCTGTAAGATTAAAAAGTTTGAATGCTTTGCTAACACACTGATTTGATGAGAAAATGAGAAAATAAGCCTCCTAAATGTTCCTGGTGAGAGTTAGATCAGTAAAGTCTATATGAAGAGCAGTTAGAGAAGTTAGGCAGTACATATTACATATCATATGATAGTGACCTTGACTCAGCAATCATACATCTGGAAGTTACCTTACACACATGTATGCACACGAATAAAATTTCACTTGTGTATATGCAAGGAAATTAATTGCATAATTTTTAATATTAGCACAATATTAAAAACAATCTAAGTATTTATCAATAGAAAATTTGTTGAGTAAATTATAGAACATCCATATAAGTAAAAACTGTGCATTAAGAAGATAGCACAATTCTGCATATGGAAATTAATCCTACAGATATTCTTGCACATAAGTGATTTATTTGCACAGATATACTTGCCAAGTGTGTAAAATAAAAAAGGTATTTATTGAAGCGTTTTTATAATTGCAAACATTAGGCAAAAACCAAATGTTTATTAATAGCAGACTGATTAAATAAAGCATTGTACACTGAAATGATCAAGTGCCATGCCATTGTAAAAATGAATGTAGAAACTCTATGGGTAAAATATTGAATGTTCTCTAGAAATATATTGTTTGTGAAAAGGTGAGTATATTCAGTTGACCCTTAAACAACATGAAGGTTAGAGACACCAACTCCTCACACAGGTGAAAAACCACAAATAACTTTTGTGTGTGTTTATTTTAGTTTATTATTTTTATTTTCAGCTGGCTCATGCCTGTAATCCCAGCACTTTGGGAGGCCAAGGCAGGCGGATCTTGAGATCAGGAGATTGAGATCATCCTGGCTAATACAGTGAAACCCCATCTCTACTAAAAAAACAAAACAAAAAAAAAGAAAAGAAAAGAAAAGAAAAGCTGGGCATGGTGGCATGTGCCTGTAGTCCCAGCTACTTGGGAGGCCGAGGCAGGAGAATCGTTTGAACCTGGGAGGTGGAGGTTACAGTGAGCCGAGATTGTGCCATTGTACTCTAGCCTGGGTGATGGAGTGAGACTCTAATAAAAGAAAAAATTATTTCAGTTCTTGCAGGTTTGTTACATAGGTGAATTATGTGTAGTGGGAGTTTGCTGTACAGATCATTTCATCACCCAGGTAATGTAAATGCCCAATAGGTAGTTTCTCGATCCTCTCCCTCCTCCCTCTTCCCACCCTCCACCCTCAAGTAGGCCTCAGTGTCTGTTCTTCCCTTCTTTGTGTCCATATGTACTCAGCGTTTAGCTCCCACTGACAAGTGAGTTCATGAGGTGTTTGGTTTTCTGTTCCCCACGTATAACTTTCGGCTTCCTCAAGACTTAATAACTAATGGCCTACCGTTGACCTTACCTATCACATCAACAATCAACTAAAACATATTTGGAATGTTACATACTGTATCCTTACAATGAAATAAACCAGAGAGAAGAAAATGTTATCCAGAAAATCATGAGGCAGAGAAGATATGTTTACAGTACTGTAGTATATCCGTCGATAGTGCGCTGACAGGGTGGGCAGCTGCAGCTGCAAACTTCAGTCTGCAGTCCCTCCCTGCCAGCGTTTTTCCTCGCAAGGTCGTGACTCTTGTCTGCTTTTAGGTAGCACTACCAGCATCACCAGTGGCACTTTGTATGGGTCCCCTAGTGTTATTCAAAGTTTACAGTATTGCACTAAATATGATGAAAAATACCCGAGAACTGTCAGAGATCACTTTTTTTTTTTTTTGAGACGGAGTTTCGCTCTTGTTACCCAGGCTGGAGTGCAATGGCACGATCTCGGCTCACCGCAACCTCCACCTCCTGGGATCAGGCAATTCTCCTGCCTCAGCCTCCTGAGTAGCTGGGATTACAGGCACGCGCCACCACGCCCAGCTAATTTTTTGTATTTTAGTAGAGACGGGGTTTCACCATGTTGACCAGGTTGGTCTCGATCTCTCGACCTCGTGATCCACCTGCCTCGGCCTCCCAAAGTGCTGGGATTACAGGCTTGAGCCACCGCGCCCGGCCCCAGAGATCACTTTTGATTCCAATGGGCTATTTAGTGGAGGGAGGAACTGCTCAGGTGGAGATGATTAGCATCACAACACACAGCATTTGAAATAAATACTAGTAACTAGTATCTTGAGCGCACCGCAGTAGCAACAGGAGGTAGCAGTGAAATCGTAACAGTACAGGACCTACTGCAGTTGACTTTATGCAGTATGGTTTCACACTGCACCTTTATATTTGCTCACATATCTCTGCACTGCAAATGGTTCCATGTATGGTAGGTGTTTGTGGACATAAGTTTTGATCAATTTTAATTTAATAGATTTGTGTACCTTAGTAATAAAATACATTAGTTTCTATGTATATTTTATACATTCACCACTTAACTTTTTAAAATTTTTCAATATTTCTAGCTATGTGATTTGTCTGCAAGTCTCTGAATTGTCACAAATTTTTCAAAAGGCTTTCCTATATATTTATTGAAACAAGTTTGCATGTAAGTGAACCCACACAGTTCAAACCTATGTGGTTCAAAGAGCAACTATCTTACATTATCTTTTGTGAGTAAGGAGGAGGAAAACATAGACATTTGGATTATGCTTGTACAGAAAAACTCCGGATTAATAGGTGCGAGAAAATAAAAATCACTTGATTTCCTAGTTTGGTGCTGGAAAGTAGATGAACGAGAGTAGAAGATAGTGTTTTCACTGCTGTCCTAATTTTTTAAAAAAGAAACATATGAATGTCTTATTTAATAAATACATTTCTTTGAAAACAGTTTTTAAATGAAAAGCAAAAAATGATCAGACTAAAAAAGGGGTTTCCTATGTGTTTATATGAAAAGATGCCCAAAATGTATTGCTAACTGAAAACAAAAGCAAAATACATACACACAAGAGTATGATACCACTGTCTTTTTTTTCCTTTTTTAAAATAAAAGCCTGACTATAAGGCTGTTGATGCACAAACTCTCTCTGTGAGAATACACAAGAAATGAGTACTAGTAGTCACCTCTGGGGAAGTGAGCTGGAAGGCTACAGACAGATATGGAAGAGAGACAGATTTGATTCTATTCCTTTGTACCTTTTAAATTTTTTCTATGTGGTGTATTATCAACTCAAAAAATAAAAATGTTTCAAAATTGAGGTCACAATAAAAAAAACTTAACAGATGACCTAGGCTGGGGGTGGTGGCTCACGCCTGTAATCCCAGCACTTTGGGGAGGCCAATGCAGCCGGATCACGAGGTCAGGAGATCGAGATCATCCTGGCCAACATAGTGAAACCCTGTCTCTATTAAAAATACAAAAAGAAAAGAAAACTAGGCGGGCGTGGTGGTGTGCACTTATAGTCCCAGCTACTCAGGAGGCTGAGGCAGGGGAATCTCCTGAATCCAGGAGGCGGCGGTTGCAGTGAGCCGAGAGCGTGCCTCTGCTCTCCAGCCCAGGCAATAGAGCAAGACTCTGTCTCAAAAATAAAAAGATGACCTGAAGAGCATCATGAAAGTATGATAAGGGTTCTCACTTATAATTAAAATTTGCCACTGATAGAAAATAGACATTAAGTATATATGTTAGAAATACATATATTTCTAACAGGTAAAGGCTGGACATGTTGAAATAGAATGGATAACCTTTGAACCATGTGGAAAAGCCAGTAAAACAAATCTATCTCCAAATCAATACAATAATTTACAACAGCTTTAATCAATACAACAATATGGAGAAAAATCCAATCCAGAACAAAACAAGGCAAACAAAATTTAAGTTGTTATGGCAAGAAGTCCACACATTAAAAAAAAAAAAAAAAAAAAAAAAAAAAAAAAAAAGAAGTCCACACATAAAAATGATCGTAAATGTATTCCTATGACTTTGACTCTCAGTTTGAGTTTTTAAAAATCTATATTTTATTGATAACAGATAACCCAAATAGATCACTTAGAAAAATGAAAAGGGAAATACATACAGGGAGGGGAGCATCACACACTGGGGTCTGTTGGGGGAGAATAGTGGAGGGACAGCAGCGGGTAGGGAGGGTGGGGAGGGATAACATGGGGAGAAATGCCAGATATAGATGGTGGGGATGGAGGCAGCAAACCACATTGCCACGTAGGTACCTATGCAACAATCCTGCATGTTCTGCACATGTACCCCAGAACCTAAAGTGCAATAATATATATATATATATATATTAAAAAATAATAAAAATAAAGGGAAAAAGGGAGATACATACCAGGTTAACACTAACAAAAATAAAGTTTTAGTATTGTTAAATTAACGTAAGACAAAGCAGAAGTCAGGTAAAAAAGCCAACGTGACAAACGGGTATTTCACACAGAGGAAAGGAAAAATCCCCACTGATACATAACAGTCATGGACATTTTGTACCTAACAGCATAGCTTTAAAGGATGTAAATCAAGAGCAGCTAAAAATACAAAGGAAAAAAATGATAAGTTTCTATTATAGTGACAGATAGTGCCCTAGAAAATAACGGAACAATTAGATAAAAACGTGAAAGGCTCTGACTTTTAAATAACACTGTTAACATGTTTAATGTTTAACTTTGTATCCAAAAGGAAATGAATATACTGTCTTGTCCAAACATAAATAGCATAGAAAATCAGCCATGTACTGTTGGTCTATAAAGAAAATCTCAATTAATTGCAGAAAACAGAACTCATATAGACCATATTCTCTAATTATAAAGCAATAATAATAATGGCCAAAAAAATCACCTATTCATTTAAAAAATATAAACTGCTCTTCAAAGTCGATTAAAAGAAAATAGAAAACTCGGACATTTCACGCGGATTGCAGAACTGACTTCAGTGCACTAGTAGGTTGTGTAGTCAAGGCGATTTAAAGCATGCTCAAGACAGCTGTGATTTCAAAAGAGTTGTCTAAGGACTGTAATATTAAATTTTATATGGTTATGCTATATACATATCTATAACCATCGATAGAGCAAATATGTATACCGTATATAGCATAACTATATATATATAGTATAACTATAGCTAGCCTAATGATAGTTATAGATCTATAGCATAATCATAAAAATTAATATATATCTCATATATAATCTTTTATATATAACTTTAAGATCATTAAAGATTATTATCTCTACCTTAAAGATTTACTGGTGAGATATTATGGTATCAGGTTCACTATGCACTAATGTAAGGGTAAGTTTACCAAAATAACTATGTGGATATTGGTTGGGACCAGAAGATAAATTGAATCAATTGCTAACAACATTTAATGAATCTTTTATATATGTAGTTATGTAACTATATAATTTATATATATGTGTGTGTGTGTGTGTGTGTATAGCTCATATGCATCCATTTGCTATATCTCATACATTTCTTCAAGGATTAAAAAAATTCAGTTGGGTATTTAGAGTTCTTCTTTTCTTGCTCACAGAGGTATCTAAATAACATTTAATTTCCCAACTCCCTAGCCCCAGGAACTATTAAGATAGACTTCTAACCTTCCTGCAGAAGAAAAGCTTCTGAATTATGTTAGCATTAAAAAGTTGGTGGGAACTGAGGTTCGCTTTCTTTAAAAGGCAATTATGGGAGGAAAACATTTCCGATTAGCCACTTTGAGCCGCACTTTCTGGAGTGAGATTCTGTGAAGTGTTTCAATATTAGGTTCATTTTTGTAAACCTATGCACGCTAGCTCCTTCACAGAACCAGAATGATATTCCTGGATCAAAGATTTGCTTAAAAGTCATTCTTACATTAATGGTGAAGTGTCGATTTTGTTACAATGAAATTCTAAGAACTCCCTGTAGAAATTAATAGATACATTTTTAAAAATTCAGTGCATTGTGCTTTCTATATAAAGGCGATGCTTTGGATCCTGCCTAAATGTCTTTGGCACTTTGAGCTGTTTTCCCAACAATACTATTGGAGCCACATGTGAAAGATGACTGCCTGGGGCTTTGGGTATAGGCTCCAGTCTTCCTATAGAGTAGATATATGTTTGAATTTAATTGCTAGAAGCTGGATGCATGCCTGGAGACATTCAGGAAAACTGCTTTTTGTTAGTGTGGTATGAATTAGAAGTCAGCATGTCTGGGTCTTCCCCCCAAATCTTGCCACTTTCTAGTTATGCCTGTCATTCATCCTCTCTGGATCTCATCTCTATAGAAAAAGCATTTCAGAAATACTGAGATCCTAAACATTTAAACAGCCTTAGTATTTTCCTGGTTTGTGACTTTCCACTCTATGAATCCGTTCCACAAATCTCCAACTTTCAATATACCTTACCTAGAAGAGTATGAACGATGGTTTTGCGGTGATGAAAGTCATTATGTTAAGAGTGTGCACAGTGTCCCATAATTTATGTCAATTTACTGAAAGCGGCCATTTATTTGACTTGTTTACTTTTACTCTAAAGAATGGCTAACATCATCTTCAGCAAACTGACACAAGAACAGAAAATGAAACACCGCATATTCTCACTCATAGGTGGGTGATGAAAAATGAGAACACATGGACACAGAAAGGGGAGTACTAAACACTGGGGTCTATTGGGGGGAAAAGGGGAGGGCCAGTGGGAGGGGGAGGTGGGGAGGGATAGCCTGGGGAGAAATGCCAAATGTGGGTGAAGGGGAGAAGAAAAGCAAAGCACACTGCTATGTGTGTACCTACGCAACTGTCTTGCATGCTCTGCTCATGTACCCCAAAACCTATAATCCAATAAAAAATTAAAAAAAAAAAATAATAATATAGGAAGGAGCTGAAAAAGGCATGAAAATTTCAAAAGAATTGGAAATATGGAGTTTGCAGTATAAGGAATTAAAAGAAAACTCTGTATTAAAAAAAAAAAAAAAAAGAATGGCTAGATAATAACCTGTTGGATTATGCAGCAAAGAGCGACTGTAACAGGACTCTCTTGTGTTGACAGAAGGTCAGCGCAGTTCTCCTTGCTGTGTTGACTGACATCCCTGTTCTGAGTAATAATCAGGCATCTTTATACCTTTGGTTGCTTCACCACAAATATCTGTTGTTGACTGAGGCAGCAGAAGTGGAGGCCACACCTGAAGGACGGGATCGTGCTTCTAATGACATTATCCGCAGTATTGATGGTTTTACCATGTGTTCCTCATCATTTGCAACAATTTGTATTTTTTCTTTAAAAGGAGAATGAGCAAGTCAAAGACCACATTATTTATTTAGTCTTGGAGTTTTGTTTTTTTGTAGACAGTCCAGAGAGTTTAGTCTTGAGTCTCTGGCCATCTTAGATGGCTTCTTCAGAAAGTCTTTGAGTGAATTCAGTTTTCAGAAAGCCAAATGCAGTTTGGAGTCTACTTCACGTCTTAAGACAATTGATTCCATTTACCTTCTGGCCCAACCCACCGATATCCACATAGTTATTTTGGTAAACTTACCCTCATACTGGTGCATAGCGAACTTCATACCATAATATCTCATCAGTAAATCTCTAGGGTGGAGATAACAACCTTTAATGATCCACTAAGCATTCCCGCGTGAGATGAGTCAGGAATGCGGTGCCAAGCTGCACTCACTCATGGAAGCCAGAAGCCTGGTGGTCGCCTTGACGGCTGCATCTTCCTCACTCCCCACAACGAAACAGTCCTCAAGTCCTGTTGACTTCACCTCCTGCTCATACCCTGAAGTGATTATCTCCAACTCCATGGCAACCGTTGCTTTCATTATTTGGGTCGTTATTTTGTCTGGACTTGAAATAGGCATCTAACTAACCCCTGGTCTCTTGGCCTCAATGTCCTTTCAATTCATCGTCCAAACCAAACTAGAGACCGAACTGTGTAAATGCAAAACTGTTTCTGTTTTGCTGTTTGAAGACCCTAAATGGATTGTTATCACCACAGAGAACAGTGCTTGGCACCTAATAAGTACTCAATATCTATTCTTTAAATGAAGGAAAGAATTAATTATTTAAGGAAAAGCCCAGGACCTTTAGCATGATCAGTAAGGCCCATCTCTATCCTGTGAATTCTGCCGATGGTGTGCAGGAGGTTTTGTGATGATTTACCAGCACGTATATTTACTTCAGTGGTTATATATTTAATTTACATGACTTATTATTGATTTTCCATATGCAGAAATGATATAAAATATACTTCTGAGGTAAACGTATTAGGCTATAACAGCAAGTTAAAGACAAACATTCAATCAGTGCGGAAATAGACCTAAAGCCATCTCACCGCCAGCACAATGATCTTACCTGTCCCACTGAGTTGTAATTTTCTGCTTACATATTTGTTTCTCCTCTTAGACCATTAGTTCCTCTAGTGAAGTAATGGTCCTTTCACAGTGCTGGCCATGTGCTAAAATTAAAATATTTTGGGGGTGAGTGAAGTCATAAATATTCACTCTGGATATCGCCCAGATAAGGACCTCGGACAGTCTCATTGCTAAGATGGTGTTTAGACAACATGGCAATAACAATAAAGGCATCTTTAATACTCAACACTTGAAATACATCCTGAGTATGCAGACATGCATTCTGGACACTGATTCAAAACAGGTTTTTTTTAAGGCAATATCTACATCATACAGAAAAAGTGTCAGCACAAGGTGAAAAATTCAGTCAAGTTTTTGAATGGTCAGCTTTCTCAGCACCAAACATCCAACTCACAGAAACCATTTAGAAGACTGGGTCTTTAACTTACAGCATAGCCGTCCTCTTCTTATCTCTATTTGTGAGAAGCGTGTATAATTGTTTCTTTTCAACTAAAAATGTGTCCTCTGGAATAACCGTTATGTTAAAAACTAAAGCATGCGATGCACGTTAAGTGCTTTCATTTATGGATGGATGACTACCTTTTCCCCGTCTCAAATTCATCTAGACCTCTGGAGCACAAGAGCTCAAGGGACCTTGGTAACATTCTGACCTTCTCATTCAGTGAACAAAAACACTGGAGCTGAGAGAAGTTAACTTGCCTTGGTCTTAAGGCCAAAGTAAGGCAGAGTAGGGATTAGGAGCCAGATCTCCTGGCACTCAGGCTAGAATGTATCACTCTGGGGAAAGCTGCTGCTCTTTCCTTCCGCATTCCTTCCTCTCTGTTCCTGTAACCCCTATGCCTGAATTGACCTCCTCCCTTAAGTGGGTAGTCTTTAAATTGTTTGCGTTATCAAGTGAACTAAACCGAGGCAGGGTTGCACAACCCTGAACATTTTTTCCCTTAATGGTTCCTTTTTGTAAACAGTTATTCCCCAGAATTTCTTCAGAAGATCACCGTGCTGTATGATGGCGCTCTACTATAATATTCTCCTAGAGCAGAATTTACCAAAAAGTGGGTCTTTCTGGCACTCTTACCCGTAGGGGTTGAATTGATGAATCAGTGAAGTAAGAACAGACCTTGATTGTTAAAAGGGGATTTAATAGGCAACTCCATCAATTTATGGAAAATGCTAGGAGGAAGCCTAATATAGTTCTTCTTGTTTAGAATATAAGAACTACTTTTTAAAAAGAGCCTCAAGTAATTTAGAAATGCAACTGACTCTCAGATCTGGTAGGAAAAGTGCCCACGGGAACGTTTTATGGCTTAGGTGAAGACACTTAAAATTAAGTTTTCGTAAAGAATTTTAGATGAGTTACTTTAATAATAGCAATAACAATATCACTGAAGTGGATACAAGGTCCCAAAGGCGTTTTCGAGATGCGGATGACAGTATATGTATCTAGGGCTGTTCCTGACAGGGTAGCTCGGACCACGGTACAAAATTAGGTGCTTTTCTGGGGGCCCATTAGACAGCTGCTCACGGCTTTCTTGGTTTACCCTGCTTTTCCATCTGTTTTACCTGTCTCTATTTCTGAATAATTTATTTTGCCATCTGCATAAATAGAACACCTGTCTGAAGGCTAACTCTTACAACTAAATAATTTAGACAAAATAACCTCTTTCATCTTTATTGGAATAATGTAATGACTTTCAAGAACAAAGCTCTTAAATAAATAACTCTCGGGGACATTTCTTGTGTTTTAACTATTACACTAACCGTTTAAAAGGTTAATATTCATCTATTTTTTAAAATTAAAATTACCTGCCCCTCATTTTTTTAGAGATACCAGTTATAGAAGCTGCTTTAGCTTTTATATGTTCCCACTAGTGTATTTTCTACGTCTTCATTTGGAGAAACTATTGTAGTTTGTAGGTGGTTATAACATTTTAGACCCTAACTATGAAATCGGTTCAACTCTTGACTGCCTATGAGAAAGAACAATATTTGTATGTAGTAACATGAGCTTTTGTAACTGTTTACTTCAGTAAATGCTTATATCCCTATTAGTAAATAGGCATGGCATTATGTAATAAACATTTCATCCTGGATGATGTCTGCTTTTGCTGAGGTTATCTTGGTAAAGAAATTATTTTAAATGTTTTTCCACTGTGAAAGGACACTCAATTGTGGTGCAGATTTGTGAATGGAAGGTAAGCACTTAAGTTGAACTATAGATCCATTTATTAATAATCTTACGAACTCTCAGTCATTGAAATGTCAGTGATTACCAGAATGCTAAGGAACTTGTATCGAATGTCTATTCAGCTATTTACTGACCGAATGATCTTGGGTGATTTACTTCATCTTTCTGAGCCTCGGTTTCCTCATCTGTAAAATGGAGATAATAAGACTTATCCTTTAAGCTCTTGTGTAAAGTGCACATTGTATAGCTCTAAGTCATTAAATAAATGGTAGCTTTATTTAGTATTTATTCATGTTAAAGACTTAAAAAAGGGTATTTCTGAATATCTTGGATAATGACTTAGAGTTTTCTTAAATTAATAATTTTTTAAAAATTCCTATTTTGTTTATGTAATTCCTCTTTCTTATGTAGAGTATACTGCACATAACTTTAATTGAAAAATTATGGTCCCCAGTGTAATTTACAGTCAATGTAAATAAGTGTACACTATATGCTGCATACTAACAGGGTGGAATAATTTAGTAATGTTCGCAGATTAATTAAGGTAGAAGCTACTGTTTATCCTACTTTCACTGGCGCTGGATAACTGTCCTTTTTGAAGTCACAGATCTGCTTTTCTTAATTTTGTATCTTCCCCCTGGCTAACAGCTGTCATTTCTTGCTGTAGCTTCTGGGTTTGCTGGTAGCAGTTCCTCGCTCTCATTTTAATTTTCTGCTTGTACTCTGTGGCAGGTTTGGAATACAAAGTTCCAAGAGGGGGGTTTACTATGTGTGTGTTTTAGTGTAAGAATTTTGAGACATTTTGCTATTCATTGGCTTGTGGCTTTTGATTTTCCAGATACCTGGTTTCTGGACACTCGAATTGTAACTGTAAATCTTGCAAATCTGCTATTCCACAGAAGCACTAACTTGCTTATTGTGTAACGACCTGGTTAATATACCAACTGGAAAAGAAACAGAAAATTCCCATGTGTCCAAAATTTAAGCACTTTCGTAATCCAAGCAACTAAAATAATGCTAACAAAATCACAATTAAGAAAGCAAATTTAAGTTCTGTTTGGTATCGTTTTAAATTTTGTCTGAAGTTATTGTATTCAAATTATTTGGAAAATATTCATCTTCATTATGAAATTCCTACTATGAGCCAGGCAATGTGTGACGTAATGGAAATAGCAAAGGAATAGAAGATGTTTTCCGTCTATGAAGACATGGTCGGTCTGGTGCTGGCAGGATTGGAGGGAAGGAAGCAGAGACATAAACAAGTACAGGGAATGGAGCGCAGTATAACTGTGTGCTATGATACAAGTATGTTCAGAATGTAATTGGGGCACAGAGGCAGGAGGGGTCCATTCTGCACTACTGAGTCAAAGGAATGAGGACCGCAGATGGAGGGAGAGGCTTCCAGAGGAGGTGAGACACGCCTCCAACAGTGAGTTGCTGCTCTGCAGCTAGATCAGGATATAAATATATAAATAGTATTTAGTGGCTGATGTGAAAAATTTAGAGGCTTAAGTGGTAGCTTGAACCATTTTTCAGCTAGCAAGGGGAGCTAGAAATAATCATATCGCTGGAAGGTAAGGGGTGAATGTTGGGGATGGGAGAGTAGAAAGCTGAGATCATAAAGGAAGATTTACCATAAAGGACCTTGTGTATTATGCCTGGAAGTTTGCATTTTATTCTGAAGCAGGGGGAGTCATGGAAAGGCTTCAAGCAGAGAACAAATATGATTCAATCTGCACTTTCCAAAGACGCCTCCGATGGTGACGTGGTGGATGGAGTGAAGGAAAGCAGATGTGGAAGCGGAATGATAGATCATGGAGCTATGGCAATGTCCCAAGAAAGCAGCCAGGACCCTGAACTCAGAGGATGCAGTGGACTTGAGAGGTATTTAGGAAGCAGGAAGTAACCGGAAATGATGACTGATCAGATGTCAGAGTTACCCTGGCATGGAGATGAGACTTGTGAGTAAAGAGTTATGGACACCCTCAGGTTCATGGGCTGGAGTGACCGTGTAGGTCGTACTGCTGTTTACAGTGACAGAAAATTGGGAGAGCATATTTTAGAGAAAAATAAATTCAGTCTGGGACTTGTTGAGTTCAAGGTACTTGTGGTCTAATTGGCTGCCTGATGCAGTACATAGCTAGCACACCAATTGGATAAATAGATGCATATTAATTATATTATGGAAAATTTGTATTAAAATATGTACTAACCAGTAGCAAGATTCATCTGGTTAGTGTTAGAAGTAAATCATCTTGTGTTAAAGAAAGCTTGTAAGTGGCTCATGCCTGCAATCCCAGTGCTTTGGGAGGCTTAGGAGGGAGGATCTTTTGAGCCAAGGAATTCAAGGCCAGCCTGGGCAACATAGTAAGACCTTGTCTCTACTAAAAATTTTTTAAAAGTTAGCCCACTGTGGTAGCACAAACCTGTATTCCCAGCTACTAGGGAGGTGGAGGTGGAAGGATTGCTTGAGTCTGAGAGGTTGAGGCTGCAGTGAGCCGTGATTATGCCACTTAAACTACAGCCTGGGTGACAGAGTGAGACTCTGTTTAAAAAAAAAAAGCATTAAAAAAAAGCTTGCGGCAATAAAGTTTGAAATAGGAAAGGGAAGAGAGGGCAAAGGTGTCACGAAAAGAATTTCCGGTGATTTCTTACTCAAATGGTTCAGGTCCGAGCCCTTATGGCAGAAGCTGGTGCGTGGACCAGCAGCTTGGCACATTTCGCTTCCCCTAAGGAGGTTTCTGAGCTCCATGCTGTGCCGGTGTCTCCACTTTTAACTTAGTCACTATGCTCTGATTTTTCTCTTCTCAATTTTTCCTACCCACACGGCTCTTCTCTCAGTCAAGGTTAATCACGCCTTTCTTTGTGCTCCTGTAGCACTCTGCCAGACTTTTCCATGTAGCTGTATAATTACTCATTTTCATTTGTGCCATGTAGACCATAAGACTTCAGATGGCAAGTGTGAGGACCGGGCCTGATTTCATAGCTATACCTAATATATATGTGATTATGTATGTATGACTATCATATGTGCTATATATTGATTATATAAATATGTCCATCGGATGTCAATGTATGTATGTATATATATACGATGGATACGTTATATAAATATATGCATCAGATGCCAATGTATTTATGGATACGTATATATGTATCCATAAATATTAAATGAACAAACTCAAAGGTAGCGGTCCTCTCATCTCCACTGGCCTGTTTACCGTACGTATTGTCAATCCTGTTTTTTGAGTATCTAATGTGAACTAGTAGTGTCCTAGGTGTAATGAAGATTATATCAATTAGGTATTATCGAGTCACAAACCACCAGAAAATTCATTGCTTAATACAATGGCAATGTATTTTTTCTCATTGTTCTGCATGGCGACCAGGCTGTTTTGCTTTTTTCAGCTGGTCTCATTCTCGTGACTGCAATCAGATGGGGGCTCAGTTGGGGCTCAGCAAGTCTAGGAAGGCCTACTTGCACACCTGAAGTATCATCTGCAATGCCTGGAATCACGGGGGCAGCTTGCTTCTCTTTTCCACGTGGTCTTCCATTCAGGTCTTTTTCACAGCATAGTAACTAGTGAGTTCCAAGCAAATGAGAGCAGGAGTCACAAGGTCTCTTGAAGCTGAGCTCAGAAGCCTGCACAGAGACACTGCCATTGCACGTTTGAGCCAAAGCCAGCCACTTGGCCAGCCCAGATGTAAAGAGAGGGGGAAGAGATTTCACCTTGCTATAGGAGAAGGTGAAGTCCTGTTGCCAAGTGTGGGATGGGCTATCTTTGCAAACAGACAAGTAGAGGAATTTTCAGAGGACTGAGTCTGTTCATTATCAGACTTTGTTGAACAATATCAAAGAAGAGATCAGATCAGAAATATCTTTATTAATGCCCACTCTAAAAATTTTAGAGTCACTTTTGTAAACACTGTAATTCCTTAATACATGTTACCTAATGACGATTTAAGAAAAGGTGACCTCATGCTGAGAAATGAGTATAGCATTGAACTTGACAATGCAGTGATAGAGAGTAGAGAAAATATTTTATGTGAGTGTATACACACATTTATTCAGATAAAAGATCTTGCTCTGTCACTCGGGCTGTAGTGCAGTGGCACCATCATAGATCACTGCGACTTTGAATTCTTGAGCTCAAGTGATCCTCCCACCTCGGCGTCCTGGGTAGCTGGGATTACAGGCACATGCCACCATGACTGGCATGAAGAAAAAAATTAAATCAGACAGAGTAGAAAAGGAAGGCAAGGGTACATCTTGAAAACATCGTACATGCTATATGTATCATATACTACTAATTATACAAATGTATATTACATATCGATCAGATATCCATACTAGAAAACAATCAAGGACGTTCTGTTTGGCTGTGTAACAAGAGGAGTCTGCGCAGAATAAAGGGTAATGCTGATACTGCAGCTGTAGCATGACAGACACACACACGCCTTGACATGTATGTAGATACAGGGAGATGAACACATGGAAAAGCGCTATGATGTAGGGGTGATTTTAAAAGAAATTCTCCAGAAAGAAGGATCATATTAGAAAGGGAAAAAGAAAAGTAACACCCTTATAAAAGGTACATTACGTTTCTCCAGGGTTCTTCAGAGAAACAGAGCCCATAGACTACATAGGTAGGTAGATAGATAGATGGATGGATAGATAGTTGGGTGGATAGATAGATGAAGAATTGTTACATGATTCTGAAGGCTGAGAAGTTCCACAATCCGCTGTCTGCAAACTGGGGAGCCAGCAAAGCCAGTGCTGCAGTTTCAGTCCAAGCCTGAGGGCCTGAGATCCAGGGGAGGTGATGGTGTAAAGCCCAGTCAGAGTCTGAAGACTTGAGGGCCGGGAGTGCTGATGTCCGAGGGAAGGAGAAGACGCCTGCTCCAGCTCAAGCACAGAGAGCAAATTCTCCCTTTCTCCACCTTTTTGTTCTATTCAGTCCCTCAACAGACAAGGTCAAGTCTACCCACATTGGTGAGGATGATCTTTACTCAGTCTACCAGTTCAAATGTGAATGTCTTCTGGAAACATCCTCACACACACATCCAGAAAGTGTGTACCAGCTATCTGGGATTTTCTTTGCCTGATCAAGTCGACACGTAAAATTAACCACCACAAGCCCACCCACTATTAACTTGGTACCCACATGCATTTCTGTAAATCATGCTTAATCTCCAAATAAAGATAATAACAAGGTCATTATTTTGCCTAACATGATATCTTGAATACAAGGGAAAAGGTACTAACACTAATCTCTTCCCCAAAAGAAGACGTAAAAGTTCTTGAGTGATGCTTATTCTTCCCCTGATATTCCTTAAATACAGTAATATAAAATGAACAGTGCTTAGATGCTGCCGTAAAGTCAACACATCTTATGTTACATGATAAGAAAATAAGAACAGAAAGAAAACAAAGATATCTGCTTACTGTATGTATGAATATGTACACACACGGGTATTTGTAAAAATAAGGAGAAAATACTTATGACAAAGTCTCAGTCTCATTTGTGTCACTGGTCACATGATCATAGCTGGTATTTATAACTAGCTTCTGCTACTGTTTGTTCAGTATTCCTTTTGCCTTCAGCAAGCGTGTCAGCTGGTCATGATTCTGCGTCTGATGAGGTGACCCAAACCTTCATTCCTGAAGGGTCTGGGCTATTACTAGCCCTGCCTCGATTGGGTTGTTATTGTGTGACATTGACCTTTACCACAGGGTGTGGGAATACTAAAAGACTCCCTAAGGGATCTCCTGTTTACCAGACATCCTCTTCCTTTTTTTGTGGAGGAGTCGTCCAATTTCCCCTTCATGGTCTGGATCATTCACTCAGGCCAACACCGTAACTCCCTTCTTTTCCTGCTGCTTCAGAGGCATAAGGAGCCCAGAGTAGCCGGGTGAAAGTCTTAACTTCCAGTGCAATGGAATGATTCTGTTTCTTGCTAGAAGCATTTCTCCTTCTGGAACTAAGATATCTAGGCCAGTGGAGCATAAAAAGTCATGGGAATAGCAAAGCAAAAGTTTGCTCGTGGGTCACAAGGGATAATAATGAGTGGTGCCTCTCCCATTTCCACTCTTTGATCCCTGAACCTGTTACTTCTGACTATTGGATAAACAGCATCGTATACTGAACGCTGATTCATAGCATATACAGCCTCCTGGAAAACTGTGCCCAAGTGCAACAAGGTATTGTCTCCTAGGTGGCACTTCAACTGACTCTTCAAAAAGACATTCCACTGTTCTATCTGGCCTGCTTCAGGATAATGGGAAACATGATAAGACTAGTGAATTCTACAGGCATAGGTCTATTGCCACACCCTTTTATTCTTTCTTCTTTCTTTCTTTCTATCTTTCTTTCTTTCTTTCTTTCTTTCTTTCTTTCTTTCTTTCTTTCTTTCTTTCTCCTTTCTTTCTTTCTTTCTTTCTCCTTTCTTTCTTTCTTTCTTTCTCCTTTCTTTCTTTCTTTCTCTTTCTTTCTTTCTTTTTCTTTCTCTTTCTCTCTCTCTCTCTTTCTTTCTTTCTCTTTCTTTCTTTTTCTTTCTCTTTCTCTCTCTCTCTCTTTCTTTCTCTCTTTCTTTCTTTTCTTTTTTGCTATTTAGTGAGTTTCCTGATCAGAAACGATGCTGCATGGAATACTGCAACAGTAAATAAAGCATTAAATAAAACAGTAAATAAGTCCATGGGGGATAGTTTTGGCAGAAGCATTGTGTGCAAGAAAGAAACATTTCTATCTGGAGTGGCTATTCCAGTAAAGACAAAATTCTGCCCCTTCTGTGACGGAAATAAACAGTTCACTATAATCAATTTGCCACAAGGTAGCTGGCTGATCACCCCTGGGAATTGTGCTATACTGGGGGCTCAGCGTTAGTCTTTGTTGCTGGCAGACTGAGCACTAAGTAGTGGGCCACAGTCAGATTGGCCTTTGGGAGTAGAAGTTCATGTTGCTGAGTTTATGCATAAAGTCCATCCCTGCAACCACGGCCACTCTGTTCATGAGCTCCCTGGGCAATGGCAGAGGTGGCTGCAGAAAGAGGGTGACTGGAATCCATAGAACAGTCATTCTATCCCTGTGATTATTATTACCCTCCTCTGTGAGGTCACCCTTTGGTGAGTATTTCATATGGGACGGAAATATCTTCATTTTTTTGTGCATTCAGAGATGTGTATCCACCTACCTCTTTCCCACATTTCTTTGTCACCAGTTTTCAACCATGTTCCTTCTATTTCCCTGACCATCCAGCCAAATCAGTGGCCACAACCCATGAATTGATATCTAATTGCATGTCTTGCCATTTCTCTTTCTGAAGAAAGCGAACAGCCAAACTGTGTGGGGCGTGAACTCCCCAAATTCGACCCACTGGAGAATTGCTCTTCACTGCTCTGCTTCATGGATGGCCCAGAGAAGAGTTGTAGTGTTTGTGGCAACTGCCTACCTTCAGGTGGTGCCTCCTGTTGTGGAGAGCTATCTGTAAACCAGGCCCAAGTCTTCTCTTTCTCTGCCAACTGATTGCGGAGAACTCCCCACGAGGCCAGAAATGTGGGCTGGGAAAGAGAAGTGAGTATAGCAGGAGTGAGGTTCCTGGCATTTGGGCCATTTCTTCATGTCCCTTACTTGTCCCTTCAGGGTCTGCTGGGCCCTCTTATGTATCAACCACTTGCATTTGAGGATAGACTATTGCTGTGCATGTCTAACTTTATGGGGTGCTGGGTCAGACAACACCAAGTTCATGGTCACATGGTAACTTGATGGCCTACGGTCAAATGTTCAGTTTCTACTAAGGCCAAGTAGCAGGGCACTACCTGTATCTCAAAAGGAGAGTAGCTATCTGCATATGATGGCTGGGTCTTATCCTAAAATCTAAGGCCTGCACTGTGACTCACCTATGGGGCCTGCCAAGGGCTCCGAACAGCATCCCTTACCTGCCACTGACCCTTTAAGCACCACGGGATTTGGTGAATCATGTGGCCCAAATGTCAAAGCAGCCTGTGCAGCAGCCCGACTCTGCTGCAGAATCCTCTCTTTTACTGGGCTCCACTAAAAACGAGCAGCTTTTTGGGTTGCTTGGTAGATGGGCTGGAGTAACACACCAAGATGAGGAAAATGTTGCCTCCAAAATCCAAAGAGGCCTAGATGGCTCTGTGCTTCTCTCTTGGTTGTAGGAGGGAACAGACACATCAACTGACCCTTCACTTTAGAAGTGGTATCTTGACAGGCTGCATACCGCTAGGCCCCTAGAATTTGAGTGCGGTGGAATGCCTCTGAATTTTAGGCTTTATTTCCCACCCCTGACATGTCCTACCTATAAGGCTAGAGTAGCTGCTGCTTGCTTGCAAGGTCTAATAAGCATAATGTCATCAGTGTAATGGACCTGGGCGATGTCCTGCGATGGGAAGAGGGAAAGCTGATGTGAAATAAACTGTGACCTAAGGCTGGCTGGAGAGCTGTGAGAGCCCTGAGGTAGGATGGCGGAGGTGTGTTACTGAACCTACCAGCTGAACTTGACGATGGTAATAATGAAGAGAAAAAAAAAACTTAATGGGACAAAGTATCAAAAGTAGACAAAGAAAAGATATCTTGTAAACAAGCAAAGAAACAATCAAACAAACAAACATCTTGGAAACCATCAGTGGAGTTTATACATGAGCTCAGCAACATGGATTTTTACTCTCAAAGGCCAGTCTGACTGTGGTCCACTACTGAGTGCCCAGTCTGCCAGCAACAAAGACTAACACTGAGCCCCCACTATGGCACAATTCCCAGGGGTGATCAGCCAGCTACCTTGGGGCAAACTGATTACAGTGGACCATTTGTTTCCATCACGTCTGGCTGTACAAGAAGAGGAGTCCACACAGAAAAAAGAGAAATGCTCATCCTGCAACCCAGCATGAGAGGTGGGTGGGAAGGTGTGTTGACGTAGGTGCATAGACACAGATGTGGGGAGCAGGACATATGCAAAAAAGCACTATGATGTGGAGATGATTGTAAAAGATATTCACGCTGAAAGTCTTCAGAAGAAGGGTAATATCAGAAAGGGGGAAATGTAAATCTTATTAAAAGGATAAAAGTAAAAAACGTTAAGAATCCAAGTCAGGACACAGGGATGAACAAGTCAAGGTACAAAGTTGGTTTCCCCATTGAATCCTATTATGGACAATCTGAAGCATTAAACAGAAGGAAGCGAAAAGGAAAGAACGAACACATCTGATATAATTGGTATACATATTTGAGTAAGAATGAGACTCTTCCACTGATCTTGTTGTTTTAAGTGGTAAAGATCTCCTCTCTCAAAGAATAGAAATACTGAACAGGCACCTAGCACATACTACAAGACAGTTATTGAATTAAAATGCAAAAGCCATCACATGTGGAGTTTGTGTTTTCTACACAATTGTGTATTTTACACACATTCCTGTCATGCTGAATGTTTGTCAATAGTTCTTATAATGACAATGTTTTTAGCCTCAGGGGATTCAAAGGAAAGTATCTTCCTTGAGACAAAACAAAAATATATCTTCTCTTCCCCTCATCAAGGCTCTGGCTCTTGACCTGTTAAGAAGCATGAACTGTGTGGGTGAAGGGGAGAAGAAAAGCAAAGCACACTGCCATGTGTGTACCTACGCAACTGTCTTGCATGCTCTGCTCATGTACCCCAAAACCTATAATCCAATAAAAAATTAAAAAAAAAAAAAAAAAAAAGAAGCATGAACTGAACTTGCACCTTCAGAATGCAGGTTCTCGAACACATATTCCCAGCTGAGCCAGGGAGGTTTGTCCAAGGATGCAAGATAGCCTGCAAAAGACTGGAGAAGCAACTTTCTCTTCTTGTCTCAGCTTCCTTTACTGCAGCCAATGCCACACTTCACACCTGAGCTTAAAGGTTGAAAGAAGAGAGTAGAGGGGGAGAAATATAAGCAAATTGCCTTCACTTGCCTTCATAAATCTGCAGGGTGGAGCTAGCTTCTCTCTGTGGGCTGATAGCAGCTCATTTTCCCTCTGTGATGGGGGAGATATTGGCTAAACATCCTGAAACTAGCTTTGAATTGAATTAATAGTTGAAAGCAAAATTGTGTATGGGACTGGTGGTCACTGGGAGACTATTTTAAACTCCTCTAGTTCATGCCGTCTCTATGGCACTTACCATTTTCTACCATGTACAGTCTTAATCTCCCTGTTAAATACAGGGACCATCATAGATACCTTTATTCCCTACAGCATCTGAAACAAAGCTTTGCACATAATAAATGCTTAACTCCCTCATTTATTAAAGGAGCACCTAGATGAGAAATAAAGGCTTATTACACCCTGGAGTTTTCCTTGATCGTCACCTTTTCAAGCAGATTATCATAAAAGTGTTGTTTTAATGTCTTTGTTAGCTTCCGTGATTTCCCTGACGTTCCATATCAAAAATACAATGACAAAGATGTAATTTTACCTCACAGTGCCAATATGTAGCTTATTTCTTTAAATTTTAAAGGGGATACTACAATTCTTTCTCAAATACTCCTAATTCTGGAAGAAAAATGAGCCAAGTGCAGTTATACATGCCTGTAGTCCCAGCTACTTGGGAGGCTGAGGACAGAGGATTGTTTGAGCCCAGGAGTTTGAGGCCAGCCTAGGCAACATAGTGAGGCCCATCTCTAAAAAAGAAAGAGAAAAAGAAAGGAAAAGAAAAAAGAAAAAGAAAAACCGTTTTCTACAAGGTGATTGTAGTCTTATATTCTTCCATGCTATTTGGTTAACTATACAACACATTTTATTTTCTCCTAAGAGGTTAATCAAACATATTCACCTTTCCTTCTGCATTTAAAAGCTAGGGGTCAGGAATTTCAAAGGAAACTCTTTGCTACAGTTCCGGAATAGTGAGGAAACACAGTGGCAGAGACTAAAATCTACCATGGTATTTGGCTTCCTGCCTTCCTTTGATTTTACAATGAGGGGAAAATCCAGGTGAGCTGTGACTCCCTTTAGGAGTTCCATTCCTGTGTGCTCTGTCTCCAGCCAGGAGAGAGACCGACAGAACGGTAACACTCGATGCCAGGCTCCCTTGCCCACTCAAAGACCCTCCCTCAGGTATCAGTTGCTTGGCTGAGCTTTGAGGTCAACTAGACACCTCCCTTGAGACTTACCTGGCCTGAGGGATAGAACGACCAGAAAATCCTCTCAGGGATAGCAGCTGTTAGCTGAGCTAGGATCAAAGTCCCCCTCTGTACTGCAGAAAAACATCTTCTAAACTGGGTCTCTTTCTCCATGATTCGAATGAATGTTGAATGAGTCCCCAGGGACGCCAGTTGCTTTGCTTAGGAGCAAGCTGTCAGAAATACCGTGCAATGAAAGTTCACCTCCTTTTAAGGTCCTTTTTGGTTGAGCGTTTTTATTCGTTGTCTCAGAGGGCCATCAGAAGTTAATCAAGAAATTAGGCAACAGAAAAATGTGACGATTTGTTTTGTTTTGACAGTTTTCATTTGTGTATTGTCTTTTCTTTCCCCTGAAATGTGACAATCGCTTCACCCTGGTAATAGTCACAGTATCCATGAAGGGCATAGTGAGTATAAAAAGCCATTGTTCAAGCCTTCAGTTTTGTATATGAAAACATGAAAAATAAAAAGGAACTTTCCTACCGATCAGATTTGGATTACAAAGTGATTACAAAGTTTCTCTTGGCTTATACCAGATCTTTTAGACTAGTCTGTAACAGCAACCTCCAACTAGGCACCTGGCGTTCATGTTCTTAACGTAAATAGGATAGTCCAGAACATTTGACAGTTTTCCATCGAAGAGATCAGTGTGGACCATTCATCTAGGGATTCCAGATTTGCAGAGACTCAGATAGGTTCAGATGATGCTTGGTTCACTCCTCAGCAGATACCTCTTCCGGACCTCGAACGTGTCTCATTGGTTTCAGTATCTTCAGCGACTACCCCTGGGTGTGGGATACAGGGGAAGGAACAAATATCTCGTGAGGTGAACTAGATTGAGCACAGCTTCTTTTAGCTTGTTAAAATTACAGAACCAGTTAGGTGAACTAGAGGTAAAAACGTCAGAAGGACAGAGTGTTTACTTGGCCCAGGAGAGAGCGATGGCGTTGGAAGCACCCTTTGTAGAGGGCGCCGTTTGAAGACTTTCGTTCTTTTCAGCGGGAACGGATTTTGCTCACATGGTAGTTGTAGCCAGTTTTATTCTGCACATTTCAGGTTGCCCAGTCTAAATAGATGTGTTTGGTAGCAGTGCCAGTGGGTAGGTGGGTGGCTCAGATATTTTAGTCATGGCACACACTATTGTACAGACATCTGTTATATTGAATGGATTATTTTGTTTATCAAGTTTATTTGGATAGCAATTTGAGTTTTGTATCTTAGTTCCTTCTTGGGCGGGGGTGTTGCCAGCAGGTGCAAGCTACACATTGGCTGGAGTTGCTTGAGTTTCTTGCAGTTCCCTGGATAGCTTTTTTTTTTTATTTCTTTTTTTTCTCTTTAGCATTTTTCTTTTCAATAACTGTATCATTCTAAAGAAATTCAGCGTTTTGAACACAATATTCTAAAATTAATGGCCACGTGAATTTTCCTTTTAAGAAACATTTATTATCTTTCCAAGGTCCTTACCAATAATAACACAAGTTTCTCTTTTTCCCGTCTTTTAAAAAAATCTTCTATTCTGGTGGTTCCCCCCGCTTATAAATAGCTAGTTATTCTTTAATAAAAACGCTATTTGAGAGAAGAGTTTGCGGTTTTGCCTGAGGTACTGTTCAGCATTGTTCTACTTATTTAAATCAGCAGAAAGCTCTCTGGAACAGAGCTTGTGTCTGCAGCTCTGAACACGAAGGGTCAGTATTAGCCATTTATTCTGAATAATCTGGAAGTCAGAGAAATCTAGGCAGGTATTTTGGAAATCTCCAGAAAGGCATTGTGAGGAACCAAGAGCTCTATTTCCTGCTGTGCTGCGCTCTGTCGTCAGGACTGCAAATCTGATGATGATGATGATGATGACAATGACGGTAGGTGATGTTTATCCAGCTCTGAATATGTGACAGGTAGCATTCAAAACCTTTCTATCTGTTTCACATCTGAGGACACTGAGGAGGAATGACATTAGGTGCAGCCCCCAAATCCAGAGTAAATGGCTAGTAAATGGCTGAATCAGGACTCACACCTAGGTGGGATAGCTCAGAAATGTGCACTTTTCACCATATGACACATTACATGTATTTACACATTAGGAAAGAGACAGCAGTACAAATATATTGTTGTCTACGCAATTCCAGGTGCTGCTAGGCATTAAGAACAGGAAGACAAAATTCTCGTGACTTGAAATTGCCCACAGTCTAGCAAAGGCTCAGAACTGAAAACAGATCAATTCACTACAAAGAGATTATAGAGGAAGGATGCCTGGGAATGAAGATGGTTGAGGAAAGATCCCAGGAGATCTAAATCGGGCCAGATGAATAGCGAGTAGAGGTTAAGGTGGGTAAAGAAGAAGGTTTGGAGCTCCCAGGAGGGAAGGAAAAGCTCGAGTTGAGGCAGAAAGCCAGGAATCCAGTGTGGTTGTGAGGAGCAGCTCCTCCCTTGATATAACCAAAATGCAAAATAGGGATCTGGTCAGCAGCAGGAAAGGAATGCAGAGAAGTAGGGAGAGGTTTTGTGCGAGGCGTTTGGTGGTGAGTTGTGCTAAGACAAGAGAGCGTGATGCGGCCTGCCTGTGAGAAGCAGGAAGCAGTCGCACCTGACTCCTCGTCCTGTCCACCAGTAGAGAAAAGCCCCGACACGTGGGGCTTGTGACTGGCTGCTCACTGCTCTTCATCCTCCCTGTGCCACCTTGGAGCTTGGCCCTGACACAGGGGTTGGCAGTGGGAAGGAGCTGGCTGGCTCCTTAGCACCATTTTCGCTTCTGGACGCATCACCCTCCTTGTGGGTTATGGCCTGGAGGTTGCACGTTGGTAGTCCCCCTGCTTAACGACAGTGTGCCTTGGGTACCGCTCATTTCTCCTTTCCTGCAGGTCAAAGAACCACAGTAATTATGTCGGATGAGTGTGCGTAAAGTGGCCTAGCAGCTTGACTAACCTGGAAAATCAGCAAGAGTTAGCCATCTTGAGGAAGACACAAAAGGCTGAAGAATGTGAGTAGCGGGGAGAGGTTTAAAAGGAATTTTAAATGTGAGGCTCTGGCAAATAGGAAGATAGAGAAGTACTAAAGAACGTAGACCCCGTGGGCTTCAATGGGGTTCCGTAATATCCAGTACAGGTCAAAGTACTGGGCCGTTGTGGTTCCTTTATTTACGGCACTTAATAGCTTGTCCCACTCACTGTGATTAACATGTCTCACTTTATGTCCAGACTGTGAGATCCTTGAGTCTAATCGGGTTCCTCTTCCACTGTCTCCAACACTTAACAGGCCTTGGCACAAGGTTACTGCTTCATAAAGAGAGTGTTAAATGTTAAAACTGTGTAGTGGAGAGGCACAGAAAGGGGTGAGCCTCTTGCGTTGGCTGGAGGAGGAACATAGAGGGCTCCACATAGAGCCCCGAAGAGGAAAGCTGTTGAGAGAGACAGTGGGGTGAGGCAGAAAGTGCAAGGGCTTCGGGCTCAGAGAAACTCAGATTTCAATCTTTGCCTTATTGGCCCTTTGCTCTATCCCCAACTCTGGACAGGCCCAGCCCTCCATGAGGATGACGAGGACTGGAAGATGTGTTTCAGCAGCAACCTGCCGGGCCATCCTGTAAATCCTTGTGTGCAGGACACTGTACTTATGGATGCCAGGAGAGCCAGCCCTGCCCATCTCAGGCCAAGGTTTCCACTGTGCAGGTATGCCTAGCAGTGACCTCAGCAAAATCTTGAGTTCCAGAAAGTTGTACACACAGTCCAGCTTCTGCTCTCCTTGCCTCCTCTTCCTATACCACTTCTAGATAGTCCTGTAGGAATGTCTGCTTCCGGGTTTGTACTATGCGTCTGCATATACATCTTGTGTTGTCATGTTATTCTTTTTTTTTTTTGAGATGAAGTCTTGCTCTGTCACCTGGGCTTCAGTGAAGTGGCTCAAGCTCAGCTCACTGCAACCTTTGCCTCCCAGGTTCAAGTGATTCTCCTGCCTCGGCCTCTGGAGTAGCTGGGATTACAGACATCTGCCACCACAGGCAGGTAAATTTTATATTTTTAGACAAGGTTTTGCCATGTTGGCCAGGCTGGTCTCAAAGTCCTGACCTCAGGTGATCAGGCTGCCCCAGCCTCCCAAAGTGCTGGGATTACAGGTGTGAGCCGCCGTGCCTGGCCCACCATGTTATTCTAATAGAACATGGGGAGAGATCTGGCAGCCTGGATATCTTTTTGGTAACTTACTGAATAACAATCTTGTATTAGCTGTTATTCCATTCAAGTGTTGCAAACCATATTATGTGTCTAGAACTGAAATTAAGCAAAAGAAATTAGACTTTAACTCCAACTGGTTTCTCTCTCTCTCTTTGAAATCAATAGGTATTATTTTTAGGGCAGTTTTACACTAACACAAAAATTGAGTAAAGAGTACAGATAGTTCTCATGTTCTCCCTCTTCTCTCTCACCCGTTTTCCCTATTATTAATGTCTTACATTGGTATGCCACATTTGTTACAAGTGATGAACCAGTATTGATGCATTACCATTACCATTACCATTACCAAAGTCTACAGTTTATATTGGGGTTCATTTGTGTTGTTCTATGGGCTTTGCTGAAAGCATAATGTCATGTCTATAATTAGAGTATTAAACAGAAGGAATCATTGCCCTAAAAATCCCCCTGTGATCCGCCTATTTATCCCTTCCCTCTCCTCCAGCCCCGGGCAACCATTGGTCTTTTCACTGGCTTTTTCCACCCAGCAATGTGCATGTAAAGTTCCTCCAGGTCTTTTCATTGCTTGACAGCTCACTCATCTCTGTTCCTGAATACCATTCTAACATGCGGACATTTCACAGCTTGTTGGTTATTCACTGTGAAAGCTTACCTATGTTTCTTCCCGTTTTTTGGCAATTATGAGTGAAGTTGCAATAAAATGTGCAGGTAGGTTTTGTGTGGACATAGGCTTTCTATTCATTCGGGCAAATGCCTAGAAGTGTGATTGCCGAATCATATGGTAAGACGATGTTTAGCTTTGTAAGAAACTGCCAAACTGTCTTCCAAGGTGGTTGTGCCATTTTGATTTCCCACCAGTAATGAGCAAGAGTTCCTGTCCCTCCACATCCTCACCGGCACTGGGGTTGCCAGCGTTCTGTTTTGACCATTCTAATAGGTATATGGTGATAGCTCGTTGTTGTTTTAACTGTATTCCCCTAGTAACATACGTTGTTGAATATCTTTTCCTACACTCATTTGCTGTCTATCTTCTTTGTGTTTGTTCAATCTTTCACCCACTTTTTATGGGGCTGTTTTCTTATTGCTGAGTTTTGGCAGTTCATTGTATATTTTGGATACATGTCCCTTATCATATATCTGTTTTGGAAATATTTCCTACCAGTCTGTAGCTTGTCTTTTCATTCACTTAACCGTGTTTTTTGAAGAGTAGAAGTTTTAATTTTTATATAGTCCAATTTTATGGTTATGCATTTTACATTTAGGTCTAAGATCCATTTTAAGTTGATTTTATGGAAGATGTAAGGTCAGTGTCTAGATTAACGTCACACTAAGCTACTAGGCTGTTCTTGTTGTTTTACTTGTTTTTCTGTCTTTGTAGTATTGATTCTGTGTTTTGCTGCAAGCCTATTTTTCCCCTGATTAAGCAGGTCTATTTCTAAAATGTGATATGATCTTTGACATGTTAACAGATTTTATTAATCTCATCATTTTACTCCCCAAAGGCTCTATCATGAAATGTGTGGATTTGAACAATTTATTTTATTTCCTTTTTCTTGCATATTCCAATATATAAAAATGGGGAAATCTAGCAACATTGGGAGATGATGAGAGAATTTAATATTAGAACATGTGAAGAGGTGGGACGCTGTATTAGTGAGTGCTTCAAAGCTTTCTGCTCATCCATCGACCACACCACTTTCCCCACAGGGACTCAGCGGCAGAGCCTGGAAAGACAGCTTACCTTTCCTTAAGCCAACGCTTAGATGGTTTTGGAGATTGCATTAGATTTTTATCAAAAAAAGAGGAATAGAACAGAGAAGGGAAATGTGTGAAGGACTTCATGGATGTCTATTTATTCACTCATTCAAACACTGTTTCTGACCACCCATTATGAGTCAGGTATTAGCAGACATTGCAAATATTTAACAAGGAAAGTAGTTATGGTAAAGGCCCCACAGGATAGGGAGTGCAGAGGAGGTAGAGGGACTTGGGACACTCTGCCTTCAGAGTTGAAGAATGAAAGACTGAAAAACAATCAAGCTTTTGGACAACAGAAGCAGATGTTCAATAAGCATAGACCTCTATGCCCAGGGCCCGTAGACCTCTATGCCCAGGGCCCGTAGACCTCTATGCCCAGGGCCCTAGACCTCTATGCCCGGGCCCCGTAGACCTCTATGCCCAGGGCCCGTAGACCTCTATGCCCGGGCCCCGTAGACCTCTATGCCCGGGCCCCGTAGACCTCTATGCCCGGGCCCCGTAGACCTCTATGCCCAGGGCCTGTAGACCTCTATGCCCAGGGTCTGTAGACCTCTATGCCCAGGGCCCATAGACCTCTATGCCCGGGGCCCGTAGACCTCTATGCCCGGGGCCCATAGACCTCTATGCCCGGAGCCCGTAGACCTCTATGCCCAGGGTCTGTAGACCTCTATGCCCAGGGCCTGTAGACCTCTATGCCCAGGGTCTGTAGACCTCTATGCCCGGGGCCCGTAGACCTCTATGCCCAGGGCCCGTAGACCTCTATGCCCATGGTGGAGGGCCCCAAGAAGCCCTGAATTACCCTTCTCAAACGTTGCATTCAGAGCATATCTATTTTGGCACAACTGTTTTTATTGCTTTTATTTTTTATTATACTTTAAGTTCTGGGGTACATGTGCAGAACATGCAGGTTCGTCACACAGCTATACAAGTGCTATGGTGGTTTGCTGCATCCATCAACTCGCCATTTCTCCTAATGCTGTCCCTCCCCTAGCCCCTCACCCCCGACAGTCTCCAGTGCATAATGCTCCCCTTCCTGTGTCCATGTGTTCTCGTTGTTCAACTCCCACTTGTGAGTGAGAACATGCGGTGTTTGGTTTTCTGTTCCTGTGTTAGTTTGCTAAGGATGATGGTTTCCATCATCAGCCATGTCCCTGCAAAGGACATGAACTCATCCATTTTTATGGCTGCCTAGTATTCCACGGTGTATATATGCCACATTTTCTTTATCCAGTCTATCATTAATGGGCATATAGGTTGCTTGGTGAAAGTGTAACTTAGTTCAACCATTGTGAAGGACAGGTGGCCATTCCCCAAGGATCTAGAACTAGAAATACCATTTAACCCACCAATCCCATTACTGGGTATATACACAAAGGGATTATAAATCATTCTGCTATAAAGATCCATGCACACATATGTTTATCATGGCACTGTTCACGATAGCAAAGACTTGGAACTCATGTTTTTAAAAGATGCTTCAGGCTTTACCTCAAAACTTAGTCTTGTTGCTCCTACCTCTGCCTCCTCTGTCTCCCATGAATGACGACGTCCCAGCTCATCAGACCCTTTGCGGTCTCTTTCTGACCAGCATCTCCCGATGTCGGCTCCTCACTTCCTCACCTGCTGCTGTTCACTGTGCCTGCTTCTGGCTGGTTTTGCCTTATGCCTTCATAGCTGAACTTAGGAATTCCCCCCTTCTGCCTGCCTGCGTTTTTGCTTGGTCTCTTCTTCTTCCCCACGCCCTCCGAGTCCACATCTCAGGCCAACATCACAAAACCTGGATCTGAAGAAACAAACTCAAGCATTGGAGACGTTAGAGAAAGCACAACTCGAAACAATAATGATAATTCTTGAGAGCTTTCTACTGTGGAAGCTTTACACGGCACACTTTATCCCTTACTTAATCCTCACAACAAACTTGTGCCATGGTGTTCTGGACACTGAAACCCTCAGCCACAAAACTAGAGATTGAGTAGAAGGTCCTTTATGATGTTGGCTACATGGATAAGTTTAAAATCAGAAAGTGAATTGAGGGGACAAATGAAGGAGAGAGTGTGAGAGAGAGAGGAAGGAACAGAGAGAGTGACTGACAGGTGGAGAGAGGGAATAAGGTCAGAGAACTTGTTCCAGCCGAATGTAATCTAGATCTTGTTCCACAATAAGCCATAAAGAGCAACAAAACCAAATTGATTATGAAAGGCAGAGTCTCCAGGTGTTCGGGTCATTTGTTTGTTAGTTATTTAATGTAATTTCTGAAAAAGGGAAAAAGATTTCTATTTGAATGGTTAGGATTAATTCTGTAGTAGGAAGGTGTTAAGTAAATTCTTTTTTATTTCTTTGCAGTTCAGTAGTGGACATAAAAACTAAATACCACGGTTTACCATTTTCTTGCTGGAATGGACTCCATGCCACATGAAAAGGTGATAGTGTAAATGTATTGAGCATTGATGCTAACTTGCTTCTCTGAGCCCCAAACACCAGAGTTACATCTGGGGGTATAATAAAAAGCCTGCGAACTGTTCTAAGCTTGTGAAACAGGACAAATGTTTTAGTGTATTTCTCACTCCTCATCACTTTCTTCTTTTTATGAGACTTAAATTCTCTTTTTCTTCCAAGCTTGACCTCTTTTTACTACTCTATTGAATATATAATTGGTCCTCTATTCCATTTAACTCCTCGATTTATAATTAAAGACCACATGTGATTACATTTTAATGATCACTCTTTGCATGTTGATCTGATTGATGAGACTGTTTTCTTCTTTGTATTAGGAAATGTGAAGTCCGTTACCACAGTTCTGTCGCCTTGTTCTGTCACAGTAACCGATTCTCCCTCCAGTTTTTCACATTGATCACTTCACTGGTGAAATGTGTGATGGCATATCTCACACCCTCTTTTGTTTTTGAGTCTATAGCTCAATCCTTTGCTTTCCTTTTTCCCCCTCCTTCCCAGTAAACTATTCCTGAAATCCTTCTGTCTGAAGGTTTATGCAGACGGATCACAGTCTGAGTTTGGTGGTTGGGATTACATCAGCTCTTGGCCAAGTAAGCCAAGTATTGTGCCACGACAGACATATCTGGGATGGGAGCAGAAGCGGTGGTGAGACAACATGAAAAACAGACTTGGCAACACAAACAACAATTTCAGAGAAATTTGGTTCCTGTGGAGCTACCCTGGAAACTCCAAATGATTTCGTTCAGTGTTTGCTGAAATGAAATGTTTGCCATGAGACTCTGGTTCCCGCAGCTTGTGTTTGCAATTGTTTCCCTTTTACAAAGCCCATGCCTTCAGCAGATTTTAAACAACTTGTTTTATTTTTATGTGTAACTCTGGCTGCCAGTGTCATAAAATGCTGCCTTGGGTGGTATCGCTGGACAGTTATCACCCTCAAGGAAATACATCACTTATTAAAGTTAGGATTTTTTAGGTTACATCTTAGTAAGAAGGAATTTCCCCATTTCTAGGATGATGGGATTGCAGCTGACTGCAAATGCTGATTTGGTTTCACGCTGCTAAGCAAGACAGCTACAGGCAGAGGCAACAGCATAAACAGGAAGGGTTTGTTCCATAGACAGTCACCCCTGGCTCTGCTTTTCCTCCGCTGACACTTTGTCTCGGGTGTGTTTGTTGCCTGGGACTGCTGCCACTAAGTTGCAGCACAGATCGGGCGGCTGAAGCTACAGAAATTTATTTTCATCATTTTGGAGGGTAAAAGTCCAAACTAACGGTGTCAGCAGTGTGAGTCCCTTCTGAGGGCTGTGAGGAGAGGCTCTGTTCCACGCCTCTCTCCCTGGTTTGTAGACAGTATTCTCCCTGAGTCTTCACACTGTTTCCCTTTTCTATAGATATGCATTGTCCACACTTCTTATTTTAATAAAGGCACCAGTTATATTGGATTAGGGCTCATTTTAATGACCCCCATCTTAACCAATTGCATCTGCAATCACCCTGTTTTCAAAGTAAGGAAATAAGATGCCATTTTTAGGTACTGGGGGTTAAGACTTCAGTATGTTTTTAGGAGGGTACAATTTAACCAATAGCATCAGGTATCCAGGTTTCTTATGCTTTTTTATCATCTTTCTTTATTATGCCAAGACCTCTAATACATTCAAGGGAGGCTGATAGATCATAACTTGAGGTGTTATACCTCCCAAGCCTACTTGCATTTTCTTAAAGTCTCAAATATTGCAAAAATGGATGGGAGAGGCCATCAAGCAGATACTTAGGGGTATTTAGTTTGAGTTGATTAATTTTTCGGGAGAGAGGTTAGGTGTAAGGGCTAGGGGATGGTGCTTTCGAGAGAATCTTATTGTGGAGTCATTTGTCGTTTCGCCTAAGAACTGGACTGAGCATAGTAATTGGAGCCTTTGCTTAATTGTTTTAGGAAAGTATATGCTATTTGGAAAGTGCAAAGCAAAGCAATATTTCTTCATGTGTAGACTTTGGACTATGTGCCTCAGAATCAATAGTTAAAATGCAAATTCCTGGGCCCCATCACAGTCCCAGTGATCCCAAATTAGTGTAAGTTGATATTCAGGACCATTCTAACAGATACCCTAATGAAGTCTGAGCTGTTAAAACAACAAAACATTGTGCAGAATAATCTGGTTAGTCGAGAGGCATACCATGTACAGGCATGCGAGCATGTAGATCAATTTTCTCCATCTTTTAAAGGTTCAGAGGCTGGCGTTAGGATTCATAATCAATAAGAAGTCGCTTATGACCCTTTGCTCAGTCAATAAGGCAGGAAAGATGGTGCAAAGCTTTGAAGGCACATTATTTTATTTCATCTACATTCCTACCCTTCAATAAAGTATATGAAGTTGACCTTCCACCATAAGAGAAAAGACCTTGAACTTGAGGGGCAAATGGTTGGGTGCTGGATCATTTGGAAGAAAAGATTGCCTTTTCCTAGTCAACCTAGCTTTAAGGATTTAGGACTATCACAGTATCAATAATAGATGGCTATACAAATTTGCACATATAACAACTATACTTTTTGCATCTAATTTTCCTTTTGGTACAAACAGACAATATGCATTTGCTTTCTCCCTACACAAAATTTCTTTATTTTTGCTCTGGGGTGAAAAAAAACCCCCTGAAAACCCCAAGTATTAAACACACACACATACACACACATGAAGCAATTTTGGAAAGATTAAAAGCAATTGTTCTGTTACCCTTGGCAACAGAATCTAGATGCAGCCAATCAGCAAAGTTGATACATTGTTTTGACACACGTGCACATATTTCTAACATAAATAGCAACAGAGACCTAATAACAGTAGGTTTTAAAGCTGGAAACTGATGTCATTTCAAATGTGTCAATCAAAGAGAACCTATGAAAGTGCTTTTTTCTTTCAAGCTGACATTAAGTATATGCTGTAATGGCTTCCTAACTGATGGGAGACTTCTGTCAGGCCATACAGGAGATGCTAAGTCTGTAATTACACTCTTGCTTCTTGGAATGTGTCCTTTAGCACATCTCAAAAAAGAAAAAAAAAACTTTAATAAGAAAAGAAAATGAGTCCTGCAGTAAAATTTGTCTGTTCACATTACAAAAAAAAAGTGTGCTTATAAGAATGAGCAAAATTAGGCTAGAATTAGCTTGTTTATCCCTAAAATAGATGCATGTCTTTAGTTCCTATGTCTGTTGAATTTATGATCAACTTGTGCCAGTAAATTCTGCTATTTAAATTTTTTAAAGTCTCTGAAAAATTAGCATTTGGATAGAACAATAGGAGAGAACAATAGTATTAGGCTGTCCTGAAGAAAATAAGTGGGATGGTTAAGGGTCCAGTTCTGGTGACACAGACTGCTCACTATGAAAAGGGATGGCTAGGGGGTGGAGTTCATCCTTCCCTAGGAACTAGTAGCAGCATTACTAAAATTAAATTAAAAAATAAGAGATGCTATATATTGAGTGCTTATACAGAGCGTGCTCTGTGTCATTTGCTTTACAGATACTATCTCATTTAAATCCTTGCAACAATAAAGTAGGTAGAAATTATTATCCCCTTAAACCTGGATTATTTAGCCTGGCTCCTGTCATATGGCGGATGAATAAGAGGCAGACTTAGGTTTTAATCCAGGGCTGTTTTGCTCCAGAGCTTCTGCTTTCATCCACAGTTCACAGGGACTTTGACTCCCAAGGTAGATATGGACCTCCCTCCGTGCCAGAAGCCTCTGGATGCTATTAGTTACACACTTAAGAACGGAATGTAACCTCTCCTTTGTCCCTCAACAGATGGTGGGCCCTAGTAAAATGATATAACTTCTTTGAGCTTCCTTTTCCTAATCAGTGAAGGCAGCTTCTTTACTGATATTTATGTACTTTATTAAATATTAGCTCAGTGACTCCCAAAGTAACTGTAACTGTTGGACTCATTGAGATAGTATTTAATGAAGTATATAAATAGTAGTAAGTAGTCATTTTACTTAATAAAACCCTGTGCTTAATAAGAAAGCACAAAGAGAATTCTCTTTCTCTCTGTCTTTCTTTCTTTGCAGGTATCTGTCTAAAGTACCAGGTAGTGTGATGCACATTGTAAATGCTCTGTTAATTTTTTGAATAAATGACCCAAAAAAGTAACCTTAAAAATCTAAGGTTTGAAGATTTCAAATATCTGGCTAGTCATCTTAATAAAGCTGCAACTAAGGCCCACTTCACCCCTTGCTGCACAATAATACCACCAAGAGAACTTTTTAAATTACTGAATTTTAGGCTTTAAGATGTTACTTCATCCAGGACAGGAACCAGGAACTCATATATGCTTTTTGAACTGCTCACCTTTCTTCCTTTCTCTTTTAAAATTAATATGAAGTTCATATAATATGAAATTAACAATATTGAAGTGAAATATTCAGTAGCATCCGATATCGTTACAATGTTGAGAAACCACCCCCTCTATTTAGTTTTGAAGCATTTTCATCACCGAAAATAAAACCCCAGGCTCGTTAAGCAGATGCTCCCCATTGCCATCCTCCCCCAACTCCAGGCAACCACCAGCATGTGCTCTATCTCTGTGGGTTCACCTATTCCGGATATTCTGTGTAAACAGAATCATACAATATGTGGCCCTCTGTGTCTGGCTTCCTTCACTTGGCATACTCTCTTTGAGGCTCATCATGTTGTGTCACGTATCAGCACTTCATTCCTTTTTATGGCTGGATAATATTCTATTCTATGGATATACTGTAATAATTTGTTTATCCATTTATTTGTTGATGAATATTTGGGCTATGAGTACCTTTTGGCTGTTGTAAATAGTGCGTCTGTGAACACGTGTGTACATGTATTTGTTTGAGCACCTGTTTTTAATCCCCCCTTTTTTTTTTGCAGGTCTCTGTTTTTAATCATGGCAGGGCCTCACACACGTGCATGCACACACTCGCAGGCACTCCGGCTTCAGATCGTGTTGGAAGCTGCGGTGTGGACACTCTGCACGTGCTCCTCAAACTCAGCATCTCCTCCTCCGGCGAGCGTGTCTCCACCTTGCGGTCCCCCGGCACACACGGAATCTGCAGCTTCCGGATTCCGTAGCCCGCGGGCAGCTGCATGGCGGCTCCCCAGCGTACGTCTCATCGTCCCAAGGCTTGACGTCCAGCAGGATGGAGGACTCGGCCCAGGCTTCTCGGCCTTCTTCTCCGCGGACTGCCGCAGCCGCTCCTCCCTCAGCTGTGCAGCCTCCTGGTCCTCCTCTTCATCCTCGCTGCCGGGTGAGTCAGTGTCCTCGTCGTCCTCTGCTGCTGCGGCTGCCTTCTTGGCCAGGGGCTCCACTTGGCGCATGCGTGAGAGACACGTGGCTGGGTCTGCGGGGCTGTGGCCCGGGGGCCGGGCGAGCTCCTCGCCAGCACGTTCAGGCGGCCTCCAGCTTGGAGACGGCCCGCTGCGGCTCCTGCACCGCGCCGGGGGGCGCCAGGCTCCGGTTCTCCACTTCCAGACCCGCGACGCAGAGACAAGCTCGCTGTGGGTTCCGCTGGGGCCTGAGCTCTGGCGGGAAACTCCAACCACAGGCCCCTTCATCTGCTCGTGGAAGCACCTTTCTGCATCCTCATAGTTGAGCTTGACGAACCAAATCTTCTCCTGTGCTAGGAAGTTTGTAGCCATTTTTCTTACGCCAGCCAAGGACGCGGTGACCAGAGGAGGGATCGGTGGGTGCCTGAGGAAAGGGAGCCTGTTTTTTATTCCCGTGGGTATACAGGAGTGAAATTGCTGGGTCATATGGTAATCCTATAATTATTTTATTTTATTATTTTATTTGTTTAATCCTATGTTTATTATTGTCGCTGTTTCCATGGTACGGAAGCATTTTACATTTCCACCGGCAATGTACCAGGGTTCCAATTTTCCTACATCTTTGCCAACAGTTATTGTCCTTTTTAAAAAAAAATTATGACACCCTAGTAGGTGTAAGCTAGCAGTTCATTGTGGTTTTGATTTGCATTTCTGTAATTAGTAATGGTGTTGAACATCTCATGTGGTTGGTGGCCATTTGTCTATCTTTTCTGAAGGAACCTTGATTCAGGCCCTTTTCAGGCATCCATATTTTCTGATACCTCCTTTCCCCTGAATGTTGTTTTAGTGTGCAAAGGTTGAGAAGAATCACTGATGGAAGAGAAAGGAAAGAGCAAATAAGAAAGAGGATGTCAGTGACTGACTGTCTTTGTCATCTGCATGTGGATAGACAAGAATTGCAGGTAACGTTATCAACCAGTCCTTCACAGGCTCTGCTCTACCTGAAGAATTCAAACAACAGGCGCAAGATTGTATAAGGGTGACCAGTATATGTTTCATGACTTTGAGATGGTATTAAAGGCAATTTAAGAAGTCCTAATAAGGCTGGGCAAAATGGCTCATGTCTGTCATGCCAGCACTTTGGGAGGCTGAGGCGGGAGGACCAGGAGGTCAGGAGTTCAAGACCAGCCAGGCCAACATGGTGAAACCCTGTCCCTACTAAAAATACAAAAATTTGCTGGGGGTGGTGGTGCGTGCCTGTAGTCTCAGCTACTCGGGAGGCCGAGGCGGGAGAATTGCTTGAAATTGCAGTGAAGTGAGATCGTGCCACTGCACTCCAGCCTGAAGAACAGAGACTCCAAAAAAAGGGCCTAATTTCATGTTTTATAATTACGTAAAATGCCTTACAAGACATATAAAATACTTGCCCCAGGGAAGCCATGTACTCTTTTGTTACATTTTACAGTGAAGGCACAGGTTTTTCACTTTTAAGAAATTATGACAAGCAAAGGAAAATAATAGGCCTGAGTTCCTGTTAAATTCAGAAGAAAAATACAAGTTACTTGTGTTCCTGGCCACCAGTGTGCTCCCTGTCTCTTTCCCTCTCTCCTCCCCGATTTCTTTGTCCTTCCTCTCCCCCTCTTTTCTCTGTCCTCTTCTTTCCTATGAATCATAATATATGAATAAATAGAGAGGTTTATTTGTTTCTTATACTCTACTGAGTTGCCCATGTGGTCACTGTCAGGTTAGTGTTGGGTTTTTGGAATGCTTGTCCTGAAATTTTTCCTTTGCACGTCAGAGACATGCAAAAGAAAAACCCCCATCTAACAGATGCTTAGGTATCTATTGTTAATTTCTAACACAGAAATGTGCTGCTTACAGGGTAGAGAATGAAATTTTCTTTAATGATAACAGTTTTATTAGGATTTGGACCCTAAATATCTGTTTTTGACAAACAAAAAATATTTTGAAGTGCTACAGGACGGGCTCTCCAGGCAGCCAACCCTAGGAAAGGAAAGGGAGAAGCTGGTGGTGGGAAGGGGGAGGCATTAGACTGTGCTGTGGGCCTGACAGAGGCTCTGCGAATCCATCAGGGAGCTCTGGAGTAGAAACTGCTCATCAGAGGAGTCCCACTTGAAATTTGTCTTACTGGCTGAGGACCTTGTGGCACTGCCTTAGTCACAGGCCAAGGGACCCCTAAATGAAGTGTGGCTTCAGCTCCAACACTTGGGCCAGTCTTGGAAGCCTCCAGCCAGAAGGTGTTAGCTCACCACCCTGCCTGCAGCTGGCTACCAATCACTTTTCTTGAAATAGTTTCTGAGTGGTCCATCTTTGTGTTGACCACAGCAAGTGATCTGTTCACTTGTCAGACTCACATGGGCAGTTGCAGTTAAGAAGCAAGAAAATGGCCGGGCATGGTGGCTCACGCTTGTAATCTCAGTACTTTGGGAGGCCAAGGTGGGCAGATCACAAGGTCAGGAGATCAAGACCATCCTGGCCAACATGGTGAAACCCCGTGTCTGCTAAAATATAAAAATTAACCTGGTGTGGTGGCACGCACCTGTATTCCCAGCTACTTGGGAGGCTGAAGCAGGGGAATCACTTGAAACCAGGAGCCAGAAGTTGCAGTGACCCGAGATTGTGCCACTGCACTGCAGCCTGGTGACAGAGCAAGACTCTGTCTCAAAAAAAAAAAGAAACAAGAAAATTGCATGTTAGCTATTTCCCTTCCTCTAACCTAGTTTATACCAAATCTGCCAAAGGTTTCTCAAAATATGCCCAAACTCTCTCAGAGCACCACAACCCCTATCCCTCTGGAACTTACTCCAGTATTTAATGCACATCTTTTAGACTCATCCTTTTGAGGGCTAATTCCAACATCAAAATACTCTTAGGATATGATGTCACCTCATAGATCTGGATAGAAAAAGTTTGGGACAGTGCTGAGCCATAGTAAGTGACTGGTAAAGGTTTGTTAAATTAATACATGAATAATTAAATTACTTAATGAATTACAACAAGACTCTTGAATATTGCTTCAGTATCATGGTCTAAAGAGTAGTAGCAGAATTATTAATACCAGGATGCCAGAATAAAGTTCTGTTTTGAGTTTCTTGAAAGTTTTAAATATGTTTTGAGACCTTTCCCTGTTTCAAATATTTAGACCATGGAAAAAAACAAATTCTAAATGCATTTTGCAGGAGAATTTTCCACTTAATTGTAAAACTCTTGCGTATTTTAAGAAAAATTCAAGCCACATGTTCCATTATTTAATTTACACTTAACCATAAAATGGATATTTCATAAGAGTCTAAAGTGTCCAAAAAGTCTTTGGCAGTTTTCTCCCACCTTTTCTTAGAAGTAGAATGTCTTGGTTAAGACAAAATTAAAGAAACTCACCAGCCTGAATATCTGGGCATCCTAGCTGGAGTTCTAGAGGGGACAAGATGATGTATCCTTACTTCTACTGTCATTCCCTGCTCCCATGGGCTGTGGGTCTTTAGTAGACTGAGTAGAAATTTGGTGTGAGACTGGGGCTGCCAACTCTTTTCTCAGTCTGTTTGGTGTCACCAACTCTGTGGCAGTCACAACAGACTGGCCTGAGGTTTTGTTGCAGGAGGAGGGATCCTTTTCCAGACTATACTGTCGCACAGTGATGCTTTGCCCACTGTGGCCTGAGCTTTCTTGCAGTCTCTTCCTCTAGACTGCTGAGCCAGGCTGAGGTCCCTCAGCAGTCAGCAGTCGGTGAAAACTCCAGGGAACCAAGGAACAGCTCAATTCCTAAGGAACTTAAAAAGAAAGAAAGAAAGTAAAATGCTAGTCCCTGGGTTGATGCTTTGCCAAGGAGCCTCCTCTGAGAGGTAGCTACTTCTTTCAAAGATGTCCTGGGGCAGAAAGACAAAGTCAGGGAGGTGCCTTACTAAAAATTAAAGACTTAATTAAATAGGTGGAAAGGAGGGGGAGAGTAATTAAGTGTAATTTCTAGATTTTTCTATGAAGATATCTGAACGGCACTACAGGTGCTTACCTAGTTACAGTGAGTTTTCTTCATGAACACAGAAGGAATTGGAGCAAACAGTATCACCAACATAGAAGGGATTGGGGCAAACAATATCATTAAAACATGTTTCTAGTTGAACTTAACATTAGCTAGGCGTCATCTTACACTCACAGCTTTCCCTTAAGTCCAGTGGCTTCCAAACACTCAGCTAATGCTAATCTGTGACACAGGACTGTAGCTCCCTTCTTTAAGATATGGTGCTCTAGGCCGGGTGCAGTGGCTCATGCCTGCAATCCCAGCACTTTGGGAGGCTGAGACGGGTGGATCACGAGGTCAAGAGATCGAGACCATCCTGGTCAACATGGTGAAACCCAGTCTCTACTAAAAATACAAAAAATTAGCTGGGCATGGTGGCGCGTGCCTGTAATCCCAGCTACTCGGGAGGCTGAGGCAGGAGAATTGCCTGAGCCCAGGAGGCAGAGGTTGCGGTGAGCCGAGATCGTGCCATTGCACTCCAGCCTAGGTAACAAGAGCGAAACTCTGTCTCAAAAAAAAAAAAAACAAACGATATGGTGCTTTATTATTCTCCTTCACTTAGATTATTGATTACTTGCTTAATTGATTGATCGATTGAGACACGGTCTCACTCTGTCACCCAGGCTGGAGTGCAATGGCACAATCATGGCTCACTGCAGCCTCAATCGCTCAGGTTCAAGCAATCCTCCTGCCACAGACTCCTGAGTTGGCACCATAGGTACATGGCCATGCCTAAATACTTTTTTTTAAAATATTATTTTTTGTAGAGATGGGGTGTTGCTATGTTGGCTAGTCTTGAACTCAGGCTCAAGCAGCCCACCTGCCTCAGACTCCCAGCGTGCTGGGATGGCAGACAGATGTGAGCCCTCATGTCCGGCTCACTTTGTTTTAAAGGAGTTTTGAACAATTCCTTTACGTGGCTTGGAGTACTGCTTGGTGGTCCTTCTTTCTTCAGTGAGCTGACACCGTTGTGTCATGATCAGGGATGGCAAGGTCACAGCAACATAATCATGAGAAGACAGCAAATGTTTCTCAACAGAAATGGCCCAGCTCAGTTGCTCACGTGCCCTTTTGCAACCACAGGATCCTGAAAGGTGAAGCTGGGGTGCTTAATAACATGAGTAGAGCTGCGTATCTGCAGCAATCCTAAAGCTAAAGACATACTGATCATCAGTGGATTCAAATGCAACATAGATTACTTTGCACTGAGTGTTAAGCTTTAATGAGATGTCACTTATATTGTTGTTTATTTTTTCTAATTTTTCCTAGTAGGCTTACCAATTTTAAATTAGCGAGGGAGGTGTTGGAGAGGGGAGGTTTGGCAGGTAAATATCTGCCCCTGGCCGGGCGTGGTGGCTCACGCCGGTAATCCCAGCACTGTGGGAGGCCGACACAAGCACATCACGAAGTCAGGAGCTTGAGACCATCCTGGGCAACACAGTGAAACTCTGTCTCTAGTAAAAATACAAAAATTAGCCAGCCCTAGTGCTGGGCCCCTGTAATCCCAGCTACTTGGGAGGCTGAGGCAGGAGAATCACTTGAAACCAGAAGGCAGAGGTTTCGGTGTGCTGAGATCTCGCCACTACACTCTAGCCTGGGCAAAAGAGTGAAACTCTGTAGCCAAAAAAAAAAAAAATCTGCCCCCACCTGGATGACACAGAGCCAGGATGGTGTGGGAGGAGGAGGAAATCCTGAGTCTCCATTCCACTGCCTGTGGGGAGATGTACACTGAGGCTGTTAGCAACAGAGATGGAAAGAGCTCCAGATGTGAGTCACTGTGATGCCATTTGAGAGTTGTTGACAGGGAGAGTGATTGTGAGAAGGGAGAGAGTTGACATTGTATACATAAATAGTGAATAGGTTATAGAAAGTTTCAAATCTTTACACTGAAACCTTTCTGAAAATTTTGTAAATATTTGAATCTTTCTACGACCTAGGTAACCTCGTAAAACCTATCAGAAATACAAATGCACAGAAGACATGATGTCCTTCATGTGTATTTTTAGGATGAATGAACCATCCATCTGGGCTTCTGTTTAACATCATTTTAAAACCAAAACCTGGGTCAGGAAAAATTCTTTTTTATTCAATAGATGTTTATATAATTGGGGATAAGAAAATCGAGTTCTATATACCAATGAACCTTGGCGTACCCCAAGCATTACTAGTTAGCAGATAAAAGCGGAACAGCTTATGCTGGATACGTAGTTGTGCTAATGTTGTGATAACCAGAAAGGTGGGGTGGGTGAGAGGCCACCATCCGCTAACTGGCTTCCATATCTCTACCTCCGCAGTGTGGGCTTCTGGAATAGGCACAAGCACCACATACAGTCTGCATAGTCATGATCAAACAATGGCTGCCGTTTTTGGGGTGAGGGGGTGCTTTCTTTAGAATTAAAAAGGATTGGCCTGTTAGAAACATTGAAAATCACTGGCAATTTCTCAAGCATCTGCTTACTTGATTGTAATTGATAGGGCCAGTGGACTCTGGGAATACCTTTTACAGATCACCATTTATTAAGCATCTCCCTGGTTAGCAGGTTGGTGACGATATGTTTTGTGAAAACATCTCTTGTACTGACCCTACAACACATTTATTATGTACCTTAAACATTTGCATTGCACATTAAATCTTTTCAACTTAATAAACGACTGAGGTAAATAATCAAAATATAAGTTCTAATTGCCCGAGAAGACAACAAAGATTTGTTAACTCTTCCAGAAAGCTCCCTATCTCACAAAAGGCTGTTGTTGACTTGTGGAGACTGACCTTCACCTATGGTTTTGTCCATGACTGCTGTTTGGGAAACATACTTTTTTTGAAAAGACTTCCTATACTATGTCAATATATAAAGTTTCTGTTAATTATTCTGTAAAGAAAAGGGGCAAGATCCAGTTCCGCAACAGGTTGCTTTTGAATTCTGGCTTTATCTGTAAATAGTTTCTTTGTTTCTTAGATGTGCGTTCTCTTTCCAGTCTGTGTGTGCTTCCTCTTGTTTCCTCACCTGGGACGTTTTTTTCTCTTTCCTGCCTGTTTAAATAGCTGTTTCTTAGAAAAAAACAAAAACCACCACCACCACCACCAAACAAACAAACAAACCAGGGGATGGAGTTTTGCTAAACTCTGTGACTTTTCCCAATTAATTTTAGGAGGTTCTTATCACTCCAGTTTTACTCCAGTTCTTATAAACATGCTCATGTGTACTTAGTGCATTGTGTGTGTGTGTGTGTGTGTGTGTGCATGTTTAATTTCAGGTGTGTTGGCTTGATCTTCCTGAAGTGTGGCATCAAAACACATATTGAAACAGTTAATAGAAACATAGTTACCTAAAAATATACTGACATTATTCCCGAAAACCACAAGAATGTAGGCTCTATAAAGACAGGAATCTTTGTTTTGTTCACAGATGATCCAGAGTTCCTGGAATATAGTAGGTGCTCAATAAATAAATGCATATCTGGGGGGCCGGGCGGTGGCTCACAGTGTAATCCCAGCACTTTGGGAGGCCAAGGCGGGTGGATCACGAGGTCAAGAGATCAAGACCATCCTGGTCAACATGGTGAAACCCTGTCTCTACTAGAAATACAAAAAATTATCTGGGAATGGTGGCGCGTGCCTGTAATCCCAGCTACTCAGGAGGCTGAGGCAGGAGAATTGCCTGAACCCAGGAGGCGGAGGTTGCGGTGAGCCGAGATCGCGCCATTGTACTCCAGCCTGGGTAACAAGAGCGAAACTCGGTCTCAAAAAAAAAAAAAAGAAAAAAAAAGATGCATGTCTGGAGTCCAGCCATGTTCTCAATTGTAATTGTTCTCAAGGCTAATCCTCCATCAGAATTTTTGGGGAGCCATAAAAATCATGCATAACTTCTTGAGACTTTATTTCCCTACTTGTGAAATAGTGATTATGATTGAA
This sequence comes from Callithrix jacchus, assembly GCF_049354715.1. NCBI lineage: Eukaryota > Metazoa > Chordata > Mammalia > Primates > Cebidae > Callithrix > Callithrix jacchus. Next base: position 10,653,304 of record NC_133516.1, on the reverse strand, counting down.
TAGGCAGGTACTGGAGACATTACTTGCTCTTTCTCCAAAACTTTAATAACAAAATCCTTCAAGCTAATATTTTATGCGCAGAATTCTCCATTCTAAAATCAAAATGGTCTGGGACAGAGTGTAACTACTTTCGCTTCTCACCAGCATTAGGATGATCAGCAGTTGCTAGCGCTGCTGTGCATTTTAAGTCACAGTTTGGAGATGAAATCAGCGACTGGCATCACCGGCCCTTATTATCTGATAAACTGTTGAATGAAACTTGGTTTTTATTCTATAGCAGTGCTTTGGAAAGGAGGGCAGGCAAAGATTCGTCCTTATGGTTAAACAAAATTGCAAAATTGTTGCCTGTTAAAGACATCTTTTTCTACGAAGAGATGCAGGGGCCTGGAAAGTGGGGAGATGGAATTTGCTTAGCATGACTCCCCTGGAAATATTTGGATGGGACATGGCTACAAATTCACACCTGTAAAATTCTTCCTTCAATCCCCATAACTAATTGATCAACTTATTATTGTGTTTGAATTAACGGAAATAAACCACAAGGCAACTGCTTGTCAAGTCCTATATCCACCTGAGGAGGAAAGAATTAAATTAGTCAGTGGCAGGAAAGAATGGGAGCGACCCACTGCAGGCCTGCTTGCCTGAAATCTGTAAAACGTGTCAGTTATTTAGAGGATTCTCAGCAATGACAGGGGAGGGGCAAAGGGGGAAGTGTTCAGGTTGCATTTCTGGGAGGAGTTCCTTCTACTCTAAACCTAACACTCTGAGAGCTGAAACTTGGCCCCTTTGGGAGATTAGGCTTCCCAAATTAGCTGTCTTTGGTGACAGCAAAAATACCTGCCTGTCCCCTTAAGCAAGACTCTCCACCTGAATGAGAAACCAGAAGCATGGCCCAAGCCCAGAACAGGTGTTTAACGGAGAAGCTGAAAGGGGGCAGGCTTCCACATGCAGAACCTTTGAGTCCATTGCTGTGGGGATTTGGCTGCATGATAAGCTTTTATTACAGTTAAACAAAATTAAAGGCAGAGTCTATAATACTGGCACAGAAGCTAAAAGGGGCATATTTGCGGGCTCACTTGGAAATCCTAAGTTTTGTTATGTTTTTTTAGAAAGTGGGCATCTTTAATTGCCATAAAAACCTGTGGTGAGACATAACATTTCTTTCAGTTTGTCGAGATGTTTCTAAATGTATTGTTGTTATTCTTACTACTTTTTAAAAGTCTATCTCAATATAAATTCTAGTAGTAGTTCTAAATAATATGTGAAATGTTGGCGGCAACCTCACATTTATGGCCTTATTTTATCCACAAAGTACCTACGTGAGGTCAGTAGGCTGAGGGGTATTATGATGATCTATTTTATAGAGGAGGAAGTTAAAGCAATATGGAAACATGATTTTATGTCTCTTTTTCTGAAAATTTTATTCTGAGAGAACAGTAACATCCCTCTGGAAAAGTACAAATTTTGTCAAAAAGAAAAATTATGAAATCACAGGAAAGAAGCTGTACTTTTTTTGCCACTGCTATTTGAAGAGGATATCCACAGCATTCATTCTCACGTCCCTTGCGGTTTTCCTTTATACTCACAGTACAATCTAAACATACATATCTATTTGCATGACTGGTCATCCCTTGGTTCCCCTCCGCTTCAGAGTGTCAGCACCATCACATCAGGGACAGCTACAGCATGGCTTTGCTGCTGGTCCGGTCCCAGTAACCCTGCTTGGCACATCATAGGTGCTTGAAAACTTCTCTTCAAGGAACAAATGCTTAAAGAATAGACATAGAAATATATTTATATTTCAAAGTATCGAAAAGTAAGAATCTGGAGAAGTGGGGGATGAATTAGTCCAGGTGGAAAAGCAATAAAACCTCTCCATTTGCTTGAGACAATTAAAATTGTATGAGCATTGCTATCAAACATCTCTCTTTATTTTCTTTTTTGACTTTGCCACTCTATGTAGGACAAGGAGTAGGAGCAGGGGGTATGAGGGCAGCGGTGGCAGTTTAAAGAGTTATAAGCAGGAAGATAAGAGCTGTCTCGTGAGGGTTATTATCTGGGGCCTTATCCACAAGGGCTCTTTGAATGACCTAAAAAATTCCAGCGTATGTTGTGTACAGACTTGGGTGAAGAGATTCAAGGTAAATTTAAGGAAATATCCTATCTTTTATTTAAATTGTACTTTCGGTTCTGGGGTACATGTGCAGATCATTCAGGATTGTTGCATAGGTACACACATGGCAAGGTGGTTTGCTGCCTCCATCCCCCTGTCACCTACATCAGACGTTTCTCCCCTTGTTATACCTCCTCAACCTCTCCACCTGCTGTTCCTCCCTTGGACCCCCCAACAGACCCCAGTGTGTGATGCTCCCCTCCCAGTGTCTATGTGTTCTCATTGTTCATCACTTGCCAATGAGAGAGAACATGCAGCGTTTGATTTTCTGTTCTTGTGTCAGTTTGCTGAGAATGATGGTTTCCAGATTCATCCATGTCCCTACAAAGGACACAAACTCTTCATTTTTTATGGCTGCATAGTATTCCATGGTGTATATGTGCCACATTTTCCTGTCCAGTCTATTGTCGATGGGCATTTGGGTTGGTTCCAGGTCTTTGCTATTGTAAACAGTGCCTCTATGAACATATGTGTGCATGTATCTTTATAATAGAATAATTTATAATCCTTTGGGTATATATCCAGTAATAGGATTGCTGGGTCAAATGGAATTTCTATTTCTAGGTCGTTGAGGAAGCACCACACTGTCTTCCACAATGGTTGAACTAATTTATACTCCCACCAACAGTGTAAAAGTGTTCCTATTTCTCCACATCCTCTCTGGCATCTGTCTCCAGATTTTTTAATGATCGCCATTCTAACTGGTGTAAGGTGGTATCTCAATGTGGTTTTGATTTGCATTTCTCTAATAATTAATCAGTGATAATGAACATTTTTTCATATGTTTGTTGGCCTCATATATGTCTTCTTTTGAAAAGTGTCTCTTCATATCCTTCACCCACTTTTGGATGGGTTTATATATTTTTTTTCTTGTAAATCTGTTTTAATTCTTTGTAAATTCAGGATATTAGCCCTTTGTCAGATGGGTAGATTGCAAAATTTTTTTCCCATTCTGTTGGTTGCTGGTTCACTCTAATGACTGTTTCTTTTGCTGTACAGAAGCTGTGGAGTTTAGTTAAGTCCCATTTGTCTATTTTGGCTTTTGTGACCAATGTTTTTGGCGTTTTAGTCATGAAGTTCTTGCTTATGCCCATGTCCTGAATGGTTTTGCCTAGATTTTCTTCCAGGGTTTTTATGGTGTTAGGTCTTACATAAGTCTTTAATCCATCTGGAGTTCATTTTAGTGTAAAGTGTCAGGAAGGCGTCCAGTTTCTGCTTTCTGTACACTGCTAGCCAGTTTTCCCAACACCATTTATTAAATAGGGAATCCTTTCTCCATTGCTTATTTTTGTGAGGTTTTTCAAAGATCAGATGGTTGTAGATGTGTGGCGTTGCCTCCAGAGCCTCTGTACTGTTCCATTGGTCTATGTCTCTGTTTTGGTACCAGTACCATGCTGTTTTGATTACTGTAACCTTGTAGTATAGTTTGAAATCAGGTAGCGTGATGCCTCTGACTTTGTTCTTTTTGCTTAGGATTGTCTTGGCTATGCAGGCTCTCTTTTTGTTCCATATGAAGTTTAAGGCAGTTTTTTCCAGTTCTGTCAAGAAGGTCACTGGTAGCTTGATGGGGATACTGTTGAATCTATAAATTACTTTGGGCAGTATGGACATTTTCATGATATTGATTCTTCCTAACCATGAACATGGAATGTTCTTCATCTATTTGTGTCCTCTCTTATTTCCTAGAGCAGTGGTTTGTAGTTCTCCTTGAAGAGGTCCTTTACATCCTTTGTTGTTGTATTCTTAGGTATTTATTCTCTTTGTAACAATTGTGAATGAGAGTTTGCTCATGATTTGGCTCTTTGTTAGTCTGTTATTGGGGTATCGAAATTCTTGTGATTTCTGCACACTGATTTTGTTTCCTGAGACTTTGCTGAAGTTGCTTATCAGTTTCAGGAGATTTGGGGCTGAGATGTTAGGGTCTTCTGAGTATACAATCATGTCACCCGCAAATAGAGAACATTTGACTTCCTCTTTTCCTAATTGAATACCCGTTATTTGTTTTTCTTGCCTAATTGCTCTGGCTAGAACTTCCAATATTATATTAAATAGGGGTGGTGAGAGAGGGTATCCTTATCTAGTGCCGGATTTCAAAGGGAATGCTTCCAGTTTTTGCCCATTCAGTCTGATATTGGCTGCAGTTTTGTTGTAAACAGCTTTTATTGTTTGAAGATATGTTCCTTCGATACCTAGTTTACTAGTTTGTTAAGGTAAACTAGGTATCGAAGGAACATATCTTAAAACAATTTTTAAAAAGGCTTTTTAAAAATTAGCATAAAGTGCTGTTGAATTTTGTCAGAGGCCTTCTCTGCCTCTATTGAGATAATCATGTGGTTTTTGTCTTTGGTTCTGTTTATGTGGTGGATTACATTTATAGACTTGCCTATATTGAACCAGTCTTGCATCCCTGGAATGAAGCCTACTTGATTGTGATGGATAAGGTTTTTGATGTGCTGTTGCAATTGGTTTGCCAGTATTTTATTGAAGATTTTTGCATCTATGTTCATCATGGATATTGGCCTGAAGTTTTCTTTTCTTGTTGAGTCTCTGCCGGGTTTTGGTATCAGGATGATGTTGGTCTCATGAAATGATTTGAGAAGGAGTCCCTCTTTTTGGATTGTTTGGAATAGTTTCAGAAGGAGTGGTACCAGCTTCTCTTTGTATGTCGGTAGAATTTGGCTGTGAGCCCATCTGGACCTGGGCTTTTTTTGGTTGATAAGCTATTAATTGTTGCCTCAACTTCAGCCCTTGTCTATTCAGGGTTTTGACTTCTTCCTGGTTTAGGCCTGGGAGGGTACAAGTGTCCAGGAATTTATCAGTTTCTTCCAGGTTTACTGGTTTATGTGCATAGAGTTGTTTGTAGTACTCTCTGATGGTAGTTTGTATTTCTGTGGAATCAGTGATAATATCCCCTTTATAGTTTTTTATTGCATCTGTTTGATTCTTCCCCCTTTTCGTTTTTATTAATCTGGCTGGTGGTCTGTCTATTTGTTGATCTTCTCAAAAAACCAGCTCCTGGATTTATTAATCTTTTGAAGGGTTTTTGGTGTCTCTATCTCCTTCAGTTCTGCTCTGATCTTAGTTATTTCTTGTCTTCTGCTAGGTGTTGAGTTTTTTAAATCTTGCTCCTCTAGCTCCTTCAATTTTGATGATAGGGTGTCGATTTTAGATCTTTCCTCACTTTTCATGTGGGCATTTATTGCTATAAATTTCCTTCTAGAGACTGCTTTAGATGTGCCTCAGAGATTCTGGTACATTGTATCTTCGTTCTTATTGGTTTCAAAGAACATCTTTATTTCTGCCTTCATTTCATTGTTTATCCAGTCGACATTCAGGAGCCAGTTGTTCAGTTTCCATGAAGCTGTGTAGTTCTGAGTTAGTTTATTAATTCTGAGTTCTAATTTGATTGTCCTGTGGTCTGAGAGACTGTTATGATTTCTGTTCTTCTGCATTTGCTGAGGAGTGATTTACTTCCAATTATGTGGTCAATTTTAGAGTAGGTGTGATGTGGTGCCGAGAAGAATGTATATTCTGTGGATTTGGGGAGGAGAGTTCTGTAGATGTCTATTAGGTTTGCTTGGTCCAGATCTGATTCAAGTCCTGGATATCCTTGTTAATTTTCTGTCTTGTTGATCTGTCTAATATTGACAGTGGAGTGTTAAAGTCTCCCACTATTATTGTGTGGGAGTATAAATACCTTTGTAGGTCATTAAGAACTTGTTTTATGTACCTGGGTGCTCCTGTATTTAGTGCATATATATTTAGGATCATTAGTTCTTCTTTATGCATTGATCCTTTTACCATTATGTAATGCCCTTCTTTGTCTCTTTTGATCTTTGTTGGTTTAAACTCCATTTTATCAGATACTAGGATTGCTACTTCTGCTTTTTTTTTTGCTCTCCATTTGTTTGATAAATCTTCCTCCATCCCATTATTTTTAGCCTATGTGTGTCCTTGCACATGAGATGGGTTTTCTGAATACAGCGCACCAATGGGTCATGACTTTTCATGCAATTTGCCAGTCTGTGTCTTTTGATTGGGGCATTTAGCCCATTTACATTTAAGGTTAATATTATTATGTGTGAATTCGATCCTGCCATTTTGATGCTAGCTGGATGTTTTGCCTGTTTGACACATTTATTTCTTTGTGTCGATGGTCTTTACCATTTGGTACATTTCTGAAGTGGCTGGTACTGGTTGTTCCATTCCTAATTTAGCGCTTCTTTCATGAGCACTTGTAAGGCAGGACTGGTGGTGATGAAATCTCTCAGCAATTGATTGTCCATAAAGGATTTTCTTTCTCCTTTGCTTATGGAGCTTAGTTTGGCTGGATAAGAAATTCTAGTTTGAAAGTTATTTTCTTTAAAGATATTGAATATTGGCCCCCACTCTCTTCTGGCTTGTAGGGTTTCTGCTGAGAGATCTGCTGTGAGTATGTTGGGCTTCCCTTTATGGGTAACCCGATCTTTCTCTCTGGCTGCCCTTAGCATTTTTTCCTTCATTTCAACCCTGATGAATCTGATAATTATGTGCCTTGGGGTTGCTCTTCTTGAGGAATATCTTTGTGGTGTTCTCTGTATTTCCTGGACTTGTATGGTGGCCTGCCTTGCTAGGTTGGGGAAGTTTTCCTGGATAATATCCTGAAGAGTGTTTTCCAGCTTGGATTCATTCTTTCTGTCACATTCAGGTACACCTATCAAACGTAGATTAGGTCTTTTCACATAATCCCATAGTTCTTGGAGGCTTTATTCATTTCTTTTCACTCTTTCTTCTCTACTCTTGCCTTCTTGTTTTATTTCATTGAGTTGATCTTCAATCTCTGATATCCTTTCTTCTGCTTGGTCAATTCGGCTATTGAAACTTGCGTATGCTTCATGAAGTTCTCGTGCTGTGTTTTCCAGCTCCATCAAGTTGTTTATTTTTTTCTCTAAGCTGTTTATCCTAGTTAGTATCTCATCTAACCATTTTACTAGGTTCTTAGTTTCTTTGCATTGGGTTAGCACATGTTCTTTTAGCTCTGAGAAGTTTGTTGTTACCCACCTTCTGAAGCTTGTCTCTGTCAATTCCTCAGATTCATTCTCCATCCATCTTTGATTCCTAGCTAGTGAGGATTTGTGAACCTTTGGAGGAGGAGAGGTATTCTGGTTTTTGGTGTTTTTATCATTTTTGCACTGGTTTCTTCCCATCTTAGTGGCTCTATCTACCTGTGGTCTTTTTAGTTGGTGACTTTTGGATGGGGTCTCTGAGTGGATGTTCTGTTTGTTGATGATGAAGTTATTTCTTTCTGTTTGTTAAGTTTTCCTTCTAACAGTCAGGCCCCTCTGCTGTAGGACTGCTGGAAGTCCACTCCAGACCCTGCTTGCCTGGGAATCACCTGTGAGGGCTGCAGAACAGCAAGGATTGCTGCCAGTTTCTTCTTCTGTTATCTTCATTCCAGAGGGGTACCAGATGTCAGCCTGAGCGCTCATGAAGTGTCTCTTTGGGTATAAAGGGGTTGAGGAGCTGCTTGAGGAGACAGTCTTCCCCTTATAGGAGCTCAAGTGCTGTGCTGGGAGCTCCGTTGTTCCATGCAGAGCTGCTGGGCAGGTACTTTTAAGTCTGCTGCAGGGGAACTCATAACCACCTCTTTTTCCAGGTGTTCTGTCCTAGGAAGGTGGCCTTTATTTCTAAGTTCCTGTCATGCTGCTGCCTTTTTTCATAGATGCTCTTCCCTGCATGGAGTAGTCTAGTCACAGTCTGCCAGCAGAGGTGTTGCTGAGCTGCTGCAGGCTCTGCCCAGCTGCTGTGTGAACTACCTTGGTAGTGGGAGTCACCCTTCCCCACACTGAGCTGGACTGTCCTGGGTCCAGCTGTGCTTGCTAGGAAACTCTCCATCCAGAGCCTTTCAGATTGCTTGTTTTGTCCAGGTGGTACCTGCTGAGCCAGATCGCCTGGCTCCCTGTCTCTGCCCCCTCCCTTTCAGTTGAATGGGCAGCTCTGTCTCCCAGGTGTTCCAGGTGCCAGTTGAAATGGCCACCCATTTTTGTGTGAGTTTCTGTGCTCCAACCCAGCACTGGCTTAAACCACTGTGCTGAAAACTTGTGGTGCTTTTTGGCCTGGGAATCTCCTGGTCTGTGGGCAGTGAAAATTTG